>NC_056725.1:1175520774-1175545774 GCF_019279795.1 Protopterus annectens | reverse complement strand
GGTTTTAAGTGTATGTGTGTGGATTATTTAATTTGTTTGTGTAGGTAGTATGTAGCGGGTGGTGGGGTGGGACAAGCATAATAGTTCAATGTTTTGAATTTCGCGGTTTAGGGCGTTCTGTGTTTATGCGGTTCGATGAGTACAGATCGACGTTTAGGGATTCAATAAGGTAAGCGTTCGTGTTTATAATATAGACCCTTTAGATCTGTGAGCTTTTTAGTTAAGAACTGATGGAGTCTTTTGAGTTATATAATGTATTTATACAAGTACATGCCACAGGGGTCATTATACTTAATAACTAGTCTGATAAGGAATGAGTATAGAGGAATGATAACTTATTTTGGTCTTGATGAGATGTATTTAGATGTTAATTGCCCAGCTAGATAAATTGTCTGACTACTGTTGTAAGGTAACAGGATTTCTGGTACTGAGTCATTCTGGAATAGTGTGCCTTCTATTTTATAGTTCAGTTTGAAAAACAAAGGTGTCACATGAAGTATACTACATTTTTTAGCATTTAGTTTAAGCTGTTTTTTTATACTTGTTATTTGCAAAGTCTAAAACAAGTTGCAGTGAAGTAACATCAGAGGTTGGTAGAACAACAGTACCGGGCTTGCAATCATCTTCAAATTTATTAAATCATAGGTCTGTGTAATTGGTTTGAAGGTCAGAGAAGTAGACACCAAAGAGGAAGTATCCCAGCACAAGGGGCAATACAAGTCACCTTTTTGCTTTCTGAGGGACTCCAGCAACTTTAGCTATGTGTGTGTTCTGTCAGATATCCAGTTTTCTATCCACCTCACAATACACAAGTTTATGCTTAGGTCCTTAATTTATTGGCAATACAAGCATAAGAAATTGTGTCAATGGCTTTAGTCAGATTAAAATATGGCATGTGAACTGCATGGCTATCATCCATAGATTCTGTGAAATTCTCAAAAGAATTTTGCTAAGATGATAAGGCATGACCTAGTTTCCATGAGGCCAAATTAGTGAGGATCCAGAGAAGTATGTTTTCATCATCTAACTTTATGAATTCTGATATGCTGTGCTCCAAGAGATTGCAAAGTATTCCCATTAGGCCAATTAGTCTGTAGTTACCAGGGTGGAAGGGCATTACAGTGGTCATTTTCCATTCTTCAGAAACTTGTTTAGGAGAGGCTCTGACAGGTAATGTTTAGCAGTAGTGATTAAGCATTCAGGAATGTTATAGGGGCCAATGGATATGATAATTTTATTTATTTATTTATTTATTTAACACTTGTTTAGTGGGAAAGTCCGGCTGGGACAGAGCCCATTTTCAATGGAGGCCCAGGGAAAAACATTCCAGATGCATGTCTTTGGAAAGTGTGAGGAAATCCATGTGAATGCAGGGAGAACATACAGATTCCAATCAGAAGACATCCCAGCTGAGAATTGAACCAGAGAACGTTTTGCTGTGAGGCAACAACATTAACCGCTACACCACTGGCTTTGGAGAGGGCAATTATGACTTGATCCATTGTAATCCTGGGAAGGGATAGGTATTCAAGGATTTGTGAAATTTCTGTGAATGTGCCCGATGTGAATTTAGCACTAAATTTATCAACTAACGTGTTGGCAATATTCTTTGGGTCAGAGTTTGTGCTGTCATTGTAGATTAGTTTGGATCATTACTGGGTGTTGTTTCTTAGTGTCCTGATATATTTGAAACATGATTTGTAATTATCCTCGATGCCCTCTGCTACTTCCAGTTTATGTTTGACTTTGACTTTCCTAATGGTGATTTTTAGCTCTTTACTAATTTTCTTCTTGGAGTCTTTAAGGTGAGAATTACTATTTGTTGTATTATTTTTTATTTTATTATAAATGTTGTTTTTGCAGGTAGACCATCATGGTGGTTTATTTTTAAATTCCCATCATATTTAGTCTTTTCATGGATTGCTTGGGCTATACCTCTTAGTGAATGTCAGTAAAAGTCTGAGGTATATATGGCAGCTGTAGCTACATAGATGTCACTTGTAATGTAGCAGACTTTTGAAAGCTCATCATTGTGTTTTAAGAGTTGTTTTCTTCAATCCTCAAACTCTGAATTCTTTGCTAAGGAATTGATTGTGATTTTCACAGAGAAACCACTTAGTGAATGAATGTAGATATAATGGGTGGGGGGGGGCAGAAGTGGGCTATGTTTGTTACAACAATACCATGAATATTAAGGGCAAGGGTGGGGGGATGGCATTTATTAGATCAAGGAAGTATTGGACATGCTTATTTTTAGTGGTGTATGTTTTCCAGTTAATAATAGAATAATTGACCCAACCTTCTTAATAACTGTCTGGGAGGAAGCATCATTCAATCAGACTTTAGGGAGTTGTGTTGTCAAGAGCATCCTAGCAATGACAACATTTGTATGTCTCTAGCCCCTCACCTGGATGGGAGAGTGGGCTATCTATATCACTGCAGGGACTCACACTGCCCACCCATTGTATCTCTGTGATGGCTACTACCAGGCCATTCACCTGTATACTGTCCAGCATGGCATATGTACACAATAAAATCTGGGATATTTTCTCTGAAGAAGACTGGGTCATAGTCTGCAATGTATCATTGGAAATGAAGTGCCCCTTCAGAGTACAGGAAATACATGATGTCATGTTATCTGTTTTGCTGTGTGTCCATTTGCAGCTGTCTTCAGCAAAGTGTTGAGGATAATGGATTAGGATCATCATTCAGAATTGTAGGAACATCTTAAAAGTGCAAAAAGCTCATTTGTTATTTGCTTGGAGGATGTTGCCCTGTATTATTGTTTTATCACTATAACATGTCCAACACAGTCCATGTACTTGTGAATAAGGTATTCCTTTGTTGTGTGGCCCTGGATGAATGTTGATGCAGGTTGCTTATCTGTAGTGTGAGAGCTTTCTGTCAAATTGCTTAGAAGAGACCCTGTGGATAATGTCATATACATTCTTACTGTCTGATAACATCAGGATTTTTTTATTTAGATATGCCACTCACACTTGTGTATACTAATATATGGCTGCAGTTTACTTCACTGTGACTCAATGAAAGACTTACTAGCTAGTGTTAAGCTTGCATGTTTTTTTATCTTTCATGGGGGTGTCAGGGAATCCAGTGTACTCTCCCAACTTGTTGCACCAGGAAGGTGAGGAACTACAGTCAGTAAACTAGATTCCTAATGTGTCATCTTTGAGATGAAAAATTATCCCAATGGATGGGCCAGCCCTGCAGTCCAGCTGGTGTGAGGTCCATCTAACACATTATATGGGAGTTAAGTATCCCTCCCAACCAATTTCTCTCTAGCTTTCCCTGTGGTATCTGTTCCTGCAAGACCACTTCAGGCTCTCACTGTTACCTGCATCTGTCCCTTCCTCTTGTCTTTCCGCTTCTTCTCTTGTCTTTAATGGCCGCTATACCACACCACTTACCTCTGCTCATTTTATAATCCCTGTGTATGTTATCTTGTCCTTTGTATTTTCCTTTACCTCTTCCCACCACCTTTACAATTTCTGGCTGTCCAGACCAATTTTCCATCACTTTACTTACTAACTAGGCTACTACCATCTCTAGATACTATATTTTTCCCCAACTCCTCTTTAGTCATTCTTCTAGAAAACCCACATCATTCCCTTTCCCAATGCCCTTTAAGCTAAACTGCTACCTCACATACTGAGTACATCACTCAGCTTTTTTACACTGTTCTTGTCAAGCCTATCCTCTTTCTTTCATGCTGTCTCATTCAAAGTAAGTAAACAAAAGTAATCTTACACAATTAGAAAAGGCACAGACTATTAAGACTTCATACACATGAGCCCAGAGCCTTCATAGTTATAAACGTAATTCTTCCTAAAACTAATTATGCATCACCCTTGTGCCATTGTTAACACTGACAGTACCAAATGTCTTCAAGTAGTAGTTAACAGGCCTACTGGTTTAGCCCACTGACTTTTTTATCAGTTTGTTATCCATAAAGTCTTTTTAGCTGTAGCATAATTGGTACATTTATTCATTTCCATCTGTTCATCTGAGGGTATAAGACATACAGCCAAATTCTATTTCCCATCTGAAGAAAGTCGAGTTTTATGTTTAGAAAAGTTTTTACCCCACAGCTACCAGAACCCCTACACAAGCCCTCACTCCCCTGCTACTTATTACCTTTAATTCCAGTGGTAAACACCAGAAACTCCTGTAAAGACCAAGCAGAGCACCAAGTACACAAACTGATAAAACAGCAAACGCAGAGAATGGACAGTCCCAATATTGTTAACTGCTTTAATCCACACAAGACTTCATCAGAAAAGATGATGTCTTGTGTGGATTAAAGAGGAAAGCACTCACTCAGTAATATTAGAAGCTAATCTATCTGTGCATTTGGTGTTTTATTAATTGTAATGTTGCTGCTTCTCATAGTACTGGGTACTTTTTCTTCAGTGACCTCTCTTCTCTGGCCAGATTTGCTTGTTGCCTATATTTAGAAATTGATGAAATGCCAAGTTCCTTTCAAATGGTCATATTTTTAGTTCTATATCTTTGTAAATAGTCGCAAATTAAACACATTCTGTTTCCTGTATGTTCCGCATATAACACACAGTCTTGTTCATCTGTCTCCTGAGTAACTGTTTTACTTTATGTACATCTTATGTTAATTGTACATGACCCTGGTCAAGGCTGTGTCTGAAATGGGTCCTTGTACCAGACTTATCCTGTTACCAAATAGCTACCTGAATATGTAAATAAAGCCTCAACTACCTCTCCCCTTTTAAGTAGAAGAATTTCCAACATTATGCAATTTTGTTTCCACTTTTGGTAGTTTAACATTTTTGACCATTCTGGGAATTTTCATACTGCTTACACGGTATAGAAAGGTGTGTGAGTGTGTGTGTGTGTGTGTGTGTGTGTGTGTGTGTGTGTGTGTGTGTGTGTGTGTGTGTGTGTGTGTGTGTGTGTGCGTGTGTGTGTGTGTGTGTGTGTGTGTGTGTGTGTGTGTGTGTGTGTGTGTGTGTGTGTGTGTGTGTGTGTGTGTGTGTGTGTGTGTGTGTGTGTGTGTATGTGCGCACGTGTGTGTGTGTGTGTGTGTGTACACACACACACACTAAACATTATTATGCCTTGCTCAACTCCCTGACTAGAACAAGACTGTTTTCTAAGCAGTAACATACTATGTAATATTGTAATAAAATAGCTACTTAACTCAGGCATTGCAGTTTAAAACGGAACATCTTGGATATAAAATTGTAGAATTTTTCATATGATAAGTATCAATAAGTGAAATCTAAAATTATCGCTATAAAGTTGATGTAGTTTATTAAGTGCCATTGTTATGTTCTGAAATCATAGAAAACAATACATTTGTAAGGTAGATCCCTTGCATGACAAAAGCTTGTTAAGACACCTACAGGCTGTTAAGATTGGATCTCACTGAAGGTACAAACAGCAGACAGTGCCAGCCAGCAAATTACTGAGGCAGAAAGTAAAACAGCTTTTAAAGCTGTTGGGTGGTTTGCTTTTTCACATTTATAAACATAAAGTGTGGCAGAACAGTGTCTAACAACTTTTAAAGCATCAGTTCTAGAGAAAGGCATTTCATTTCTGCCTGCTGTCTGCCAGCACTAAATACTTTTTCAGCTTTCAAAGACTTTGAAATCCAGTAAAACATTTTTCACCCTTAACATACATGGAGTAGATAAAGATCACCAAGTGGAGTAGCTTTAATCTGTGTGAAATGGAGCAAATGTAAACTGATAGTAGTTAATGGAGTTATGTGCAAGGGAATATGAGTAGAAAATAATGCTGCACACAGTGTGATCAAAATTTTAGTCTTCATTTGGAGGGCCGTATCTCCAGTCATTAGTGGTCCAAGACATTCACGCATGTGAAAAAAGCTTACCTGAAATGTACTGTTCCTGTCCAGGTTTATCAAATAGCAGTGTATATTGCATTCAGATTATTTCTTTTTTTGAAGCTTGGATGTAATACATGCATTGTGCTTAAAATGATCCTCTGTACTTTAATAAAAATAAGTTGCTGTTCTGGGTATCAATCCGTGTGAAAGTCTCCACTCAATAGGGAATAATATACACTCACTCTGAGTTCTGCCTTATTACACATATTGTATGGCTGGAAAGCTTTCATCCATTTGCTTCTGCAAAGGATTATAGAAAGCTGAGCATCAGTGACATGAATTTTACTGGTTCAGTCCCTGCTATGTCTTGGCTGCACATAATGCCAACAAGGCATGCTCTTCTTTTTGTCTGTGATACAGGAAATGTCGGCAAAGGCAGTACTTGTATAAAAATGCTGCAGTTTGACCCAGAAATGGAAGGACTGTGCTTACTTCCATTTACAGAGAGACACGTTTCGTAGACTTTCTTAACTAACACCCCAGTCAGATACAGAATTGAGAACCTGATCCTGGAGTTCGTCATGAACTGACTAGAACCTAAAGAATTAGTGATGGTGTTGTTTTCATCCTACAAATGCTTACAAAGCAAACACACATTCCCTTGAAATTGAATTCTGGATAGTAATTTTGTGGTGAAATGCAGCTACCCTCTTTTTCTACAACAATTTCTTATATGTATTTTACTGTGTTCCCTGCAGAGCCTATTAAAAGCCTAGTAGGACAGAGTATCCATACTTCTAATAGCTCCTGAGTAGCTGTGTCAGTGAGAATTTCCTCTGCTGTCCACAGCATGTAATTCTCTCATGCCACTAGCACTTTACAACTCCCTGTTGTCAGTGGTCACTGAGCACTACAGTGGGTACAATGATTAAACTTTGTTTTGTGCCTCCTGGGTGCATGTTCACTCCTAACCTTCTTTTATTAACTGCATGGAGTTTTGCAGCTTGCATCTTCTCTGTATGTCTAAACAGGTTTTGTTTGCATATTTCAGTTTCCTCTCTTCCTTCCCAAACAAAAATGTGTGCATATGTGCATGTGTGTATGTATGTACATATGTAAACCAACCCCCCCCCCACACACACACACACACACATGCACACAAACACAAACACACACACACAGACACACACACACACACACACACACACACACACACACACACACACACACACATAAAATGTTATATGTATGTATTTAATCATTCATTCATTCATTCCAGGTAAGTAGACTAGAACAAATGTTCCATTTTTAAGAGCTGTAGCCAGGTTATTTGATGTCTGAGGCAGTCTCCCAGACTGGTGCAAAAAAAAAATCTAAACTCCACTCTGATCTGTATCAAGTTTGCTACAGCTACTAACAAACTGCGCTAACTGTGAATGCAGTTTTGGCATTCATTTAAGAAGGCACAGTCTCACCTGATTTCTTAAATAAATGCTGGTACTACACTTACATCCTATCAGCAACTGTCAGTCATGCCCTCTAATGGTATGCACACAGGGCAGCCCCCTTTTACCCTGCTTGTGAGGTGTAAAATTGAAATATCTTGCTCAGAATTTCATGTGGTGGTCAGGTATTGACAAACAAATACTTAACTACAAGTTGTAGTGCATGCAGGATCATTTATAATTCACTGTCACCAGCATCACAGTATCCTTAGGAATGATCACCAGCACCATGGAGGCGTAGACATACTGATTTCATAGATCCCGCCATGGGCTGGAAGTTTCTAATTTCTGTAGATGCACTTTCCAAGTGGTCAGATGTCATCTGCATAAAAATCAACCCATGAGAAGATATTGTTTCAGTTTAAAAAAATGCTCACAAAAAGTGTTCTGCCAGAACAGATTCGTAATGGTAATGGATCACTTAATACCCAAGAAGACTACAAAGTCTGTACTAGGCAAAGCGGCATCAAACACTTCTCATATATATTAAAAGCTCTGAGTTCCAAGATTAGAGCTTTGTAATAAAAATAGTTTTATTTTTTCATATCAAAGGTAAGTTAGACAAACGCAGCTGTTGTAAATCAACATTTAAAGTCATTCTTAGACCTACTAAATCGCAATACTGTCTTTAGTAGATCATATTATTAAAACAGAAACTTAACACTTCTACTGCATACTTTTAAAAAATTTCTTACCTCTGAAATATGGTTGATTCTATGTAAAAGGCGCATGGAATCCAGCAATGAATATTCCCTGTTGCTGCTGTGTAATTCAGATAGTATGATTACCAAATTGCACAGTTCCCTGTCTAAGGTATGCAGATCCATGATAAATGTCATCAGGCATGAACACCACTGCTGATTTCTTTAAAAATGGGAGTGGTTGCCATTTAAATTGTGCTTGCTGTACCTTTCACACTTGTATTTTTATTTATAAAATGCATTAGAAAATGAAAGAACGTGACTGGTTTCTAACTCAGTATAAAATATGTACAATGCATGCAATACATCTTTAGGCTCTGTGCCAACTGTATAAACATGCATATTAATAAATAGCCAGAATCTTTCAAAGTAAATAGCCAGTAGTCACCATGTTTCCTTATCAGAAATTGTGATTCTACCCCCTGACAGTAAAATGAATTTAAATGTAAAAATATGCATTCCCAACCATAACTTTCAATGAAACCCTTCATGATAAAAATAAACAAATAACAGATTATAAATAAGTATTGTCTGAAGTGGGCCACAGCCTAACGTACATGCATGCTAAATGATTAAAAGACAAACTGAATAGTGACTGCAGTTTTCAAAAGCAAAACACAGTAAGGCATCCTAATCCAACCACAACAGTCAGACACCTTCTATATAATATAAACCCTTAAAGGAAGACACTATGTCAGTATTCATTCCAAACTATTAATATAAGCATTAATGACCACTGTGTTAAAAATAAGTCAGACTGACAGAATTACATCAGCTGTGGTTAAGTGTAAAAAAGGATGCAAGTTGATTCCCTCTCCTTTTACCCACTAAATGTTTCCCACTTTCTGCCCAGCACATAACCTGCTAAAAATGCCACTATGAGATGTCTACTTTCCAAGAGTTAAAGATCCCACTACATACATGAAAACAAATAGCATGTATCTTCAACTTTTTCTGGCATCCTATGATAAAAAAAAACTTCATTATAATTTATATGAAAAACAGTAACTACCCAAACCTTAAGGTAAGTGACAGTTGGTGTCCATCCATCTGTGGTCTAAACCATAGAGGTGAGATGAACATTGGCCTATTGGCATGAGCGTTTGGGTCTTGCTTACTGTTGCAAAGGAATTCTTGATGTTAGCAGAAAAAAATATCAGAAGACCATTAATCTCTTTAGAAGATCTTTATTTGTGTAGAGGCAGATAAGCGCTGCTACATCTCTGACCAGTTAAAACACTATATGTTACACAGTGATCTGAAATTTAATTTCATTGGCAGTTTTTTTCCCAGTATTGGCCTAGACTTTCCTACAGGAATGATAATGTTTTTCTATACACATGAGATATAGGAAATGAAATACAATCCCCGACACACAAAATCAGGCCCATGGACAGCGTACCATGTGGCTAGTTACCTCCAGACAGGTACTTAATCAGGACTAATGCTTAGCGTTAACCCAAGTTCCAAGCATTACCAGAGGCCTATTTGATATTGGTTTACTTTATGGTTTTAATCTGGCACAAATCCCACTTGGAGGTAACACCGATCGTTATCACCTCAAGCAAATTATAACCGATTTCCTACACATAGGCTCCACAATTACTCATCGAGTAGATATCGGATGCGCTTGAGGCAAGTCTGATGAAGTCATGGTGAAAGCACAGAAGAATCTTACAATCAAATTCAATAATTTGCTATTAAATTATATCTCAGATACTATTTTTGACTGATATTCTAATGATACTTAGTTTTTATATCCTTGCAATCTGACAGTGTTGTTTAAATCTTGTATTGTTTTTTAACCTTTAATATAACTGCATGGACTCTTTTGGCACTTAGAGTTAATGGAATAGAACAGATGGAAGGGGCAGTCTGTATGGTAAATTTCCCCTACCTACCCATGACCTCTCACTCATGAGAGAACACGCCTACTGACAGGCTTTACCTAGGGCACTCCTATATTAAGGGTTCTATATTAAGGGTTTTTTTAAACATGTAGAATTCTCAGACCTAAACAGATCAATGCAGTGCGTATCTCCTTTTCACAAATAAAGATCTTCTAAAGAGATTAACAGTCCCCTGAGATTTTTTTCTGATAATATGAAGAATTCCTTTTTAACAGCAAGCAAGACCCAAAGACTCATGCTGGTAGGCCAATGTTCATCCCACCTCTATGGTTTAGACCACAGATGGTTGGATACCAACTGCTACTTACATTAATGTTTCAGTAGTTACTGTTTTCTATATCAGTTTGTCTCACCCCTGGACCTCCAGGCAACAAGAACATCCACCTCAGGAGCATACTAACTCTGAGTAGCTCTGTGTAACTCCATTAATTTTTTCCACTTCATTATAACTATGTACAACCAGTCCACCCACTGCAGACCCACCATCCCAAACCATCTTCACTCTTAATTACCATCTCAAACAGCAACACCATTTTCTATCCCCAAACCACATAGGCACCTTTTTCCTTTGCAATAAGTATTTTTGTATTATTGCCTGTGGTATTGTAATAATCTCTCCCTAAGAAATCCACTCCCTCCAGTCCATCAGACATCTGGCCCATTTCTATCCTCTCTTCTCTAGAAAAGATTCTGAAAAAAAATGGCTTTAGTTACAACACACTCAGTTCACCAGCCAGCACTGCCTTCTTTTTCAAATGCAACAAGGTTTTTGATCTGGTCGCAGTACATCCCCCGATACTGGACACTCACTCATAACATTCTTATTGGAAATGAGAAGGTCTAATTGTCATTGCCATTTTTTTCAACATCACCATAGTCTTTGATCTAGCTTTTCACTCCTAGACCATCTCACTGAAATAGACATTAGCGATGATAGACCCCCCTGGTTCAAACACTATTTCTCAATGAATTTCAGCTTACCAACCTCTCCATCAGTTTTTCTGCAGAAATGTGGCCCACAAGATATTTTCTGGCACCTCTCCTCTTTTCTATTTACGTTAACAACCTCTTGACTTCCTCTATTTTTTCTCCTACGTTATGATAATGACATGGTCTTATTCCACTCCAAACATTGTCACTCTTCTCTTAAACTCAAACGTCTGACTGATTTTCATGCCCTTATTTAATGTGTCAGAGATAAGCAGTCATTGTTCAACTCTTCTAAAACAAAAACTATGTTTTTTGGTTCTGAGCAAAAGCTCACTCCTATTTCTAGACCTCTACAAATCCTTGATCATCTGAATAACACCTTTGGAATGATACTGCATTCAAATACCTACGGATTTGGTTGGACATCTTCCTACATTTTCAGCTTGACAACACACACGCACACACACACACACACACACACACACACACACACACACACACACACACACACACACACACACACACTCAATTCACTCCTATTTTGGGCAAGTAGGCTCTCTCCTTTTCTTTCTGTACCATGTAGGAATGCCTTATACAAAGGTATCTTACTGGCTCCATTAGAATATGATCTCCCTCATTTTGCTGCAGCCTCTAAAAGAAATGCATCCACCATTCAAACCATTTCAAACACCATATGCATATTCATCACTCTCTCCCCAAAAAATGAACACCACTGCAAAACCATTGAAAAAGCTAAATTGCTACCTGTGAAACAATGTGCCGATTTTCTTCTTGCCTGTCAAATGTTTAAACTTGCCAAGAATGAGAACTTTCCCACAGTAGCCTCCAAAATATTCAGAGATGCACCAGCATACAGCCTTAGAAGTCTTAACAACTCGGCTCCTCTCCTCAATTCCTCCCCAAATTGGGCTTCAATGAAGAACCTATGCTTTCTCAGCCCGTCATCACAGACTGTGGGACTCTCTTCCTTCTTGTCTTAGATAATTCCTGTCAACCAATTTTCCAGTCAGAACTAAAAGCACATTACAAGATTCAGGAAAATTGTAACTGCTCTCTCTCTGGTCATCTAAGTAATATCTTCATAACATACATCTGTCTACAAAGCTTGACTAACTCTACTCTTCATTGTGATTCTTACAACATGCCAACTGTGATATCCACTCTGTATATAATGCATACAGATATACTGATATCCACTCTGTATATAATACATACAGATATACTGATATCCACTCTGTATATAATGCATACAGATATACTGATATCCACTCTGTATATAATGCATACAGATATACTGATATCCACTCTGTATATAATACATACAGATATACTGATATCCACTCTGTATATAATACATACAGATATACTGATATCCACTCTGTATATAATACATACAGATATACTGATATCCACTCTGTATATAATACATGCAGATATACTGATATCCACTCTGTATATAATACATGCAGATATACTGATATCCACTCTGTATATAATACATACAGATATACTGATATCCACTCTGTATATAATGCATGCAGATATACTGATATCCACTCTGTATATAATGCATACAGATATACTGATATCCACTCTGTATATAATGCATACAGATATACTGATATCCACTCTGTATATAATGCATACAGATATACTGATATCCACTCTGTATATAATACATACAGATATACTGATATCCACTCTGTATATAATACATACAGATATACTGATATCCACTGTGTATATAATTCATACAGATATACTGATATCCACTGTGTATATAATACATACAGATATACTGATATCCACTCTGTATATAATACATACAGATATACTGATATCCACTCTGTACATAATGCATACAGATATACTGATATCCACTCTGTATATAATACATACAGATATACTGATATCCACTCTGTATATAATACATGCAGATATACTGATATCCACTCTGTATATAATGCATACAGATATACTGATATCCACTCTGTATATAATGCATACAGATATACTGATATCCACTCTGTATATAATACATACAGATATACTGATATCCACTCTGTCTATACTGCATACAGATATACTGATATCCACTCTGTATATAATACATACAGATGTACTGATATCCACTCTGTATATAATACATACAGATATACTGATATCCACTCTGTATATAATTCATACAGATATACTGATATCCACTCTGTCTATAATGCATACAGATATACTGATATCCACTCTGTATATAATACATACAGATATATACTGCATTTTGTCATTCTGGATATAATATCACATATCTACCATTTATCCCCAGGATGAAAAAGAAGCAGATCCAGTAAGATAACTGCTCTACCCCAGTTAACAAATTCTAAATAAAAAATATCCTGTAACTGGAATAATTTACCATAATTTGCCAGAACCTCTAGCTGGCACCAAGAAAAGAGAAGAACTTAATATTAACAGTAGTTGCCATTTTAGTTTAACTGTTTTAACTGTATAATGGTTAATACCTCCTTTTGATCCACTTATTTAAGTCTTGAGGATTCATGTTTATACTTCATTTCTCATGTTTCATGACTATTGCCATAGTGTTTATTCAGTCTGACAGTCCTGTCTGTCTGTGACTCCCATGCTTACATGTGTCAGTCTGGTCTATGAGTTGGGACTATTTTTATAGTACGAGTCAGTTTTGCCTCAGGAGACATACAGTGTACACATTGCAAACAATCTCAGCCTTTAAACAGATATTAGTATACTTCTGCAGAACTGCATCTGAACTCTGCAATGCAAATCTAGCATCCTGGGATATGCGCTTCTGTACTTGTAGTGAAGCACTGGAACGCAAATACTCTTTTACTGCATCTGCTTGGTAAATTAACTTCTTACTCTATAAAATTATCCTATTGTGCATAGTTACTCTAAATATGTTGATTAGATTCAAGGATCAACTGTTCTGTTTTGCATCAGCCTTTATACTTCTCAAATATTTATGCTGCACACCTTTACAGCTGTTTTCAATGAATGTGCACTATGTCATGTATAGTGCCACATTTATACCTTGCAGCACATATTAATCCATTTTGTAAATGTACTGCATGACATATTTTCATCATACCAGGTATTTTGCAAGTATTGTATACCCAGAATATGTGTGTTTGGTTTAATGGAGCTTGGACTGGCACTATATGGAACAACAACAGACTGTATTTTTCACATTTGTGCGTACAGTCTAGCAAGTCTTATCTCAAAGGCTTCATTTTATGCCCTGAGTATGAAAGAAGCAATCATGCTAATTTGAATCCTTTAATGTTTGAGTTCAGTAGTTTAAAAAATAGAACCCAACAATATGCTGCATTCTGCACCAGTAGTTGTTGTTGTTTGTCTTTCGGCTTTTCCCGGTTAGGGGTCGCCACAGCGGAAGTCCGGTCTGCTAATGATTGGCAGTTGGTTTTTATGGTGTTGAGTATTTAGCTTAAATACAGCTGGCTTGCCTTTAATTAACAATGTTTTTGACCAGAAATTACTTTTAATGTTAGTAGCAGGTTGGCTTGAATGCACATTTTTATCACTATGGTTATTGTCTGTTTTAACATTGTATGTAGTGTGCACTGTTTTAACTGAATGCAGTTTAACTGTTCCTATAAACATTTGAACTTTATACTATTCATTTGACACTGAAATATCAACACCTTGCTGCAACCTTTTATTCAATTTCTTAAAGATTCTTTTAAAACAGTTATAACTACCACATAGCTTACAAACCTTAATAAATGCATTATATTGTTTTCTTTGCATATAGTCATGTTTATATTGTAAGTGGATTTCACATACTCATTTTGTAGCCAGTGTCATATGCCTGCCTTGTGTTTCCCAGCATTCTTTTATGTTTATACAATTAACAGTTTTTAGATTTGTTTTGCTCTCTTTCTTCTTTCAACACTTACTTTGCACACTTCCATTTTTTCAGTCATACTTTCAATGTTAAATGTTAGAAAACTGACTTAATTTACATACATTGTATCCTTTCTGGTGTTAGATCTGCTTCTCTTAATAGTCTGCCTCTTAGTTTATCCTTACTGATTATACATTCAGCTCCATCTGTGATAAGTGAATCTGCCAAATCACCAAACTCCCAGCCTTGTACTCTATATTTAACATTGGTCACATACACATCTATTGACTCCTGAACCCCCTGATTTCTGTGGTAGAGTCTCCTTTGACAGTCAGTGTGTTTTGGATTTGTCTTTGAAGAGATGTTGAATCCACAGCTTCCAGCTTTTGAGAATTCCTCTGCAGCTTCAGATATGCTAGAGATTGTAGTGTTGTGATCTCTTGCCAAAAATTTAAGAAATATAGCTAAAAGTACATTAGTGCTTATTGGAGCTCAAAAACAAAATATTGAGTGTGAGATTTTAGATTTTACTGCTGTATGAAATGTGTTTAATGTAGACATATGTGAAAAAATGAAAAACAAGATTAATGGTAGACTTTTTCATCAAAATGCTCTGTTTTAATGCTGATCTGTTATTGCCCATGCATGCAACATAGTGCAAGCCTCATAAGAAAACAAATGGCTCTGTGGAAGCATCATTAGGTCAGAAAGTGCAGAGCAGAAGCAAACTATAGTTTCTATCATCAGGACATTTAGTTCTGATTCCAGATTGTATGTACATATTGGTGTTATAAACATATTTTGCCAAGATATACAAATGAAAGAGCAAATAATCTGTACTGAAGAGTGATTGGCTACAGGGTTACATGACCCACCCCTTGGTGTGACTCCCTTGAAGAAACACAAACTGTTTTGTGTTATACTATGCGACACATCTTACGTATATATATTCCTGAGTAAGTTATTTTTGTCTGTATTAAAATGCAAAGTAGATTAAATGGATATCTTTGCATACTAAAAATAGTAGTCATATTGTATCAGTAAATATATTAGCTAGATATCCCCAATGTGTACTGTTTCTGTAGCATGCATTTTCATATCTTTTAATGCTATTACTGATTGTCATCACTATAAGAGATGATAACTTTACATGATGTTTTGTCCTATAGTCATTATTTGTTTATCTGTAGTGCATCTTTTCTATGAACTGCTCTATTGATCATCGTTTACCTGTTTATGCGGAATAATGTGAAATGTCAGTACTGGAACGTTTCTTCATAGACTACAACAATAAATGACCTTCTACTCAGTTGAGGCTAAGCCAGTCATCAACATGTAATATGCATGTAAATATTGAAGCATTAGAAATGTTTCCAGGATAAAGGGTCTGAAGCTTGAGTCCCAGAGAGTAACACTGCAATAATAATTTAACAGTAGTGTGAAGGGGCAGAAAGTAGAATAAGGTAGCGGTATGGATGGATATATGTCGGGTTCAGCAAAGTTTTCCAGAGTCGACTGCTGAAATGAATACACTGTAATTTAAGGTGCAACATTCAGGTTATTCAAGGAGAGACCAAAGAAAGTTAACGTGATGTATCAAAAGAAACACCTGCTGAATATGTACCAAACGAAAATGATTCTAAAAGTAGTTTTATTTAAGTCAATTCTGTAGATAATCTTTTCCATTATAAAGAAACAAATTCACTGAAAATGCACCTCTGCTAGTGTTCATAGGTTTAATTCATGTTAAGAGAATTAAAGTCCAGAAGCTGCCATTAAAAAGGGAATAATTAGGAGAGTATATAAAATATTGCATGATAACTGTAAGAATGAATCATGGAAGGTTAGAAAGGATTGGGAAGAGAGACTGGATAAGGAATTCACAAAGCAGCAATGGGAAGATATATGTGTGTCTCCCAAATGTGCAACAAAATCTAGAAGATTTAGGATTTTTGCTTGGAAATGTTTACATAGATATTTTTATACCCCAAGTAGACTCCAGAGAATTTTTCCTCAGGTGGATAGCAAATTTTGGAAGTGTGACAGGGAAGAAACATGTCATTGGGAACATTTTCTGGGAGTGCAATGAGTTGGCAGACTTTAAGCATTCCCTGCGGGATGCACTGTCAGAGATGCTGATTGGGCAGATTGCTGTAATGAGGGAGATGATTTTTCTGAGCTATGATACAGAATCAGAATTGCCTAGACAGGGTAAGGCCTTGCTTTCTCTAGTTATGGTGGCTGTCAAAAAAAGTAATTACTAAAAAATGGAAATCAAAATCTTAACCGGTTATATTAGAAGTAGTGAATATAATAACAGAGATAAAATAAGTGAAATTGATATCTTTAGAAAAAGATAGGAGCAAACTACATAGAAAAAAGTCGGTATTGTGGGAGCAATACATACAGGTGAGAAATGATGTTTAAAAGAAGACAGTACTTAAATGAGCTATGCAACGTTTGACTGAAAACGATTGGGTAGATTATAAGTGACATATAATGTTTGCAACTGGGAATGTGTCAGTATGGTTTGTAATGTAAAATGCTTGCAACTAAGATTGTGTTGGTGTGATTTGTTTTCATTGTTATAGATGTATGATTGCTTATGCTGTAAATGATGGTTTAATAAAGATGTTTATTGGTTAAAAAAAGGGTCAGGAATTGAATAATTTATCTAATGTTGCTTAGGTTATATGATATATAGCAATATATATGAAGCATAATGTTAGTTAATTTTAACTTAATACAGTTTGATTACTTTTATATAAATGTAAATTTGCCCTTTTCACAAGTGATAATTCAATAAAGGTGTTTTAAAAACAAGAGAGAATTAAAGTTTCAGGATTTTACTAGACTTTCTAGTATTGGTGTGTTTTGTGTCTCAGTGGTGTCACTGAGAAGTGCCATTTGAAAATGTGTTGTTTTTTTCTCTACCTAGTGAAACAAAAGGAAATAAGATGGATAAAAGGGAGTAACACAGACTTGTGAAAAGAGAACAAGGTTAATCAACTATGAACTGAGAAAGTTTTAGGAGTTCCACCCCCAGTGAAACACCCCCTTCTATTTGGCTGAGTAAACTAATCTTTGTTTCAGTTAAAAAGCACACTGCTATAAACGACACTCCGTTCAGAAGAGTCTTCTGCTAATTTTTTCACAGTTTTACATTTCTTTTCGATTTTAGATGATGACGTGTCAAATGTACAAATTATGTGTGCATGGTGCCAGAAAGTTGGAATCAAACGTTACTCTCTGAGCATGGGGAGTGAGGTGAAAAGCTTCTGCAGTGAGAAATGCTTTGCAGCTTGTCGAAGAGCATACTTTAAGAGAAACAAGGTAAGATATGTGTTTGATAAGATTTTCTGAAAGAAAAAAATCAGTCTTGTGTGGATTGCACTTGCCACTTAGCTAATAAACCAATGATTTGTGTAGCATAATATAAGATGCGTGCCTGTTTGACCTTTCTGTCTGTCTGTTATAATCTTCTCCTCTCCCTTCTGTTCCTGTTTTTGCATTATTTCTTTTATGCTTCTAGTGTCCTACGATTTTGCAACTTGCATTAGTCATTATAACTTGTGATCTGTCCCTTAATCATTCCGAATTGAGATCAAAATATGAAGAGTTTTAAAAATGTGTTTCCCTTTGTAGTATTTGGCGTCAGGTTTTCAGCACCTAATATTTGCAGTGTTTATGCTTTTTGCCATTACTTCTGTAGAGGCTCTGACAAATAAATTGCATCCTCTGTTGCTGAATCTATTTTTAAATCACACGTATGACGCTCACCTGCATGACTTTCTGCTATTTTACAACAGAACATTGAATCACTGATGCAGTTAGCTGGAAAATACTTTTAGCTCTTTTTAATAAAAATAACTAGTTAAGTAAACAGGTAAATAAGTTGAACTCCTAATAAAAAAGTTGTTACATTGGAAAGATTAGTGCTGTTAATTTGCAAACAAAGAAACAAAGAGTGGCCAATTATCTCTTATCTAAAGAGTGGTTACTGCAAAATGGATTTATTTTTTCTTTGTTTTCTGATGGATTATATTGTGCAGCACTAATCCTAAAAACAAACAAAATGTAAAAGTTTTCATAACTCAAGTTAAGGATTTCATCTGGAATTGCTTTACACCTAGGTCATTAATGACAAACACCTGCAGGTTGAGGCAGTGAACACAAATACATTTCTGGCTTTCCAAAGATAAAGGGGAAGATACTAGGAAAGGGATCCCCGGATCCCCAGCACATAGGCATTAATGGGCTGCAAATATTTATTCATTTATTTATTTGCATTTTCAAAATCAGACCAAGTAGTGGCCCTCTTTCCCAGATCCAGAATGATTGCTCGGCCCAGCTGCATTTCAGTTAGAGCAAGTCTGACACCCATGTTGGATGTATGTCAATACTGTATCCAAGCACTAATAGTGGATTACCAAGATTGACAGTGCTGTCCATGGGCAGACTATTATGTCACATGTCTTACACAGTACATGGGCAGTCTATTATGTCACATGTCTTACACCCAGTACATGGGCAGACTGTTATGCCACATGTCTTACACCCAGTACATGGGCAGACTATTGTGTCACATGTCTTACATCGTGGACAAAGCAGTTGACACCTATTTAGATGCAAAATGGTTGGATCTAGCTATCATTTGCTATTAGTATCTGTTGTAATGTGTTATCTGAAAAAAGAACTCTATTGTGTTTGATGTCCTGTTATGCTTCTTGGAGAGCACCTGAACTTGGTGCCACAAGGTTTATACTTTTGATGTATACTCATACTTAAAACAATCAGCAACAACTATGAAGGGGGGGGGGTTGATAATCTGAGCAAAGTTCAACGTCTTTCAATCAAAACAGCACACTTTACTGCCATGCTGTTTTGAAACCTCTGCTGTATATTTTGAGCTGAAGGTGTAGACTGGTATAATGTAGGATCAACAAATAACAACAAATATTCTAGAATCCCTCCTTATGCTGTTTGCTGGAGATATTTTCCTAGGATTCCAGTAGGAAGCCAGGCTGTACATATATAAATATGTACACACACACACACATATGTTTTCTGAATCAATTCTTCATGGATATGATGTAAAATATGTAAAAAAGGGGTAGATGCTTTCATAGGTTGGTAGGAGTGTGCAGTCACACAGTAGTGCATAAACCACAAACCGTGGATCATAGATGAAAAGCAGGAGCACATGTTCCTGAAGGTGGCTTTATGTGCTTTCTCAAAGACCCTGTCCTATATCCAGCTAACCTTAAACATGGAACTATCGTATCCTTGTCTGACCATTGGTCATGGTGGAGCTGTCAAAACAAAAAGAGAGAAAAGAGAAAGTATCATGGGTAACATACAAGGGGCGGAGCAAAGTAATGAGTAAAGACATTTATAATCTAACAGGTCTGCACATAACGCATTGGAGAATTTGCCAAAAAATCTTGAAAAAATATGATGTTGCGATTAATTTGTGTCCGAATTCAGAAATAAAAATTTCAGCTAATTATTTGGGACTGTAGAACTAGGCATCCAGTCTTCATTTTTGTGTCTTCCTGCCTTGCACCCTCCAAATGTGTGAGGCATTAAAATACATAGCAAATTCCAAGCATTGGAAGGTTATTTGTTCCTGTTCCTTTTGTACCCAATCTGTGTCTGAAATTGGTCCACTGAGCTCACTGCCCTACCCTGGTAAACGAAGTGAAATACGTAAGTGTGCATCAGCTGTCACTGGACAGTGTTAAAGGTGATGCCAGTAGCAGCACTTACGGCATAACCATAGGTTATTGAAGACAAAATGGTAAACTCGTGTACGTTCTAAAGAAATGAAACTTATACTCAAAACCCAGTGAACTACCATTATTTAAGGAAAATCTAAGTGTCAGACAAAGACAACTGCTTGCATGTAAGGTGATCCACTGCTAAAATCTGTAGTGGCTAAGGGGTTCCATATGTAGTTGCTTGAATCATAGCTCCAAAGACCATAAATCATTCTCTTAGTACTTGTAGACTAAAAACGGGTGCACTGCTAGTCATTGTCATTGGTGGGTATATGACTGACTTATTTTTATTTATTTATTTGACATTTGTTTACTGGGGTGGTTTGACTGGGTCTACAGAACCCATTTTCAGCAGAGGCCCGGGGAGAAAAGCTCCACATATAGTACAATAGAAATACAGTGTAATCCAATACAAATGACATTAAAAATACTATACAAAACTAAGTTGAAAGAATATAAACTATGTTACAAGATATCACAATGTATACTACACATCTAGGACAACTCTATAGAAAATCTTATAACGTGGTAATTTTAATTTCTTAAATAATCTGATCTTTGTTCCAGTATGGCCATGTCACTCACGAGTTTTCAAGTAAAACAACTAGGCTTACCCCATTCACCCTTTTACAATGGTCTTCTCACATGCCTGTAACTTTTCTTGCTACCTCTTTGTAGTGGGCATTGCTGTGTCATGTTTCAGTAGAATCATGCTAGAGTTAGAACATCTCTCATACCACTGGCTATTGATTTGTATGCAGATAGCTTGATTTGTGTTCTTATGTTGATTTCATATTTCATGTACTCTTTTTCTCTTTGATACACTGTCTATCCAGCTTGACTTTTAAGGAGAAGCCTTAGCATCCCATTTTTCTTGCATAGTTAATGTTATTTCTGCATAAATGTCTGCAATACCAAGAGCATTAGACAAACAAATCCTAGATTTATTTATTTATTTGACGTTTGTTAACCGCGTTGGTCAGACTGAAATAGAAGCCCATTTTCAGTGGAGACCCAAGGAGAAAAGCTCCTGGAAATTTCTTACAAATAGTCATAGCACAAAAATATGTATTTTAAGTTATATAATATAAAGAAAATAAAAAGTAAAAACATAGAAAATGCGCACAAGATTAAGCAAAAACACTGTTACAATAAACAGATTGAGATCAATTTAACAGAGTTTGATGTCTTGGAAGTTGTTTTTTCTCTGAAATGCAGCTAGTTCATAGTAATGAAAGTTAGGGAGAGAAAGTGTTGTGGTTCTGATAGGTGTTGATAGTATGTTTTACAGGCTGTCAATGTCATAGCCTTCTGTACCACAGTAGGTTTAATAGAAAGTATTTCTTTCATTATACCAAAAGAGGCATCATGTGACAGACTCAGCTCTCCTATGTTTCCATTCTCCTTAGTTCAGAGGATCGTACATTACTGTCATTTTCTGACAGTCAGCTTTCATAACAGATGCAACACTCATTTGTGCTGCCAGCTACCAAGTTGTCCATGACTTATTTTGTCTTCATTATCTTTCCATGAAGGAGATGAACACCTAGACCTTTGTCTGGTGAGCTGTTACGAGAGCAGGTCATTTTGTGATTCTGGTGAGCAGGAGCAAGGATCATTGGTAGGTCTGTCAAGTAGCATCTCATTTGTGCAGGAATGCTTAGCAAACCGAATCATGCCTTTTTAGATAACTATTTCCCCTTATTTATTAGTCTGACCCTAGCACCCTAGGGCACAAAGTGAGATTCTAGATTGCAAGAGATCAGAGCTGTTTGGGGGAGGCTGTGAACATTTTCTAATGCTTTTGATATCATCACATCCAATTAGATGAAATGGTGCTATGAGTTAGCATTGGCAGGTAGCTTTCCCCTGATGGGTGAATTGACATTGGCAGGTAGAGTACCCTGATAGGTGAGCTTGGCATTGGCAGGTAGCGTACCTCCTATGGGTGAGTTGGCACTGGCAGGTAGTGTACCCCTGATATGTGAATTAGCATTAGCAGTTAATTTACCCCAATGGGTGAGTTGGCATTTAAAGGTAGCATATTCCCAATGAGTGAGTTGGCATTGCCAGGAAATTTACCCTGATGGGTGAGTTGGCATTTGCAGGTATGCTGCCCCAGATGGGTGAGTTGGCATTAGTAGGTAGTGCACCCCAGATGGATGAGTTGGCATTGGCAGGTAGTGCACCCCAGATGGGTGAATTGGCATTTGTAGGTAGCTTACCCTGATGGGTGAGTTGGCATTGGCAGGCAGCATAATCCTGATGGGTGAGCTGGCATTGGCAAGCAGCGTAACCCTGGTGGGTGAGTTGGCATTTGCAGGCAGCGTACTCCCAAAGGGTGAGTTGGCATTGGCAGGTAGCCCATCCCAGATGGGTGAGGTGGCACTGGCAAGTAGTATACCCTGGATAGGTGAGTTGACATTGGCAGGTAGCATACCCCCAATGGGTGAGTTAGCATTTGCAGGTAGCTTACCCTGATGGGTGAGTTGGCATTGGCAGGTAGCATACCCCATACCCTCTTCAGTGGGCTCTTCCAGCACCTGAGCTTGTAATCAAACTTTTGCCAGTTGAGGAATTCTCAGGATCAAAACCTCTGTGTAGCATTTTCCAGTACAACTGAATCAGCATATGTAATCTGTACACCACTAGAAAAGACGTTTCAAATGGGAAAAGTGGGCAGATTTGTACATGCTTGCAACATAAAATAATGTATTAATTTTGCTCAGCTTGTCTCTTGGCATAATGCCAGCAGGGTGTCTGAAGGAAATTTAATACCCAAAATACATTTGAGTGTTAACTTGTACCATGTGCTGTAACAAAAAGGTCATCAAACAGGCACTGTTTTTGTTGATTTTAAAAAGGGATCCCTATGTGTGACAATCACTCTTTTTGTTAACAAAACTCAAAAGATTTAAGGGGTAGAAACTCTCTGCTGGTAGCTGGTTCTGCAGCTTGGAATAAGGCATTTTCTCTGCTGGAGCTCCAGTGGGTTCTGTACTGGAGTCTGCCCTGCCTTCTCCAGTCATTAAAGACTTGGCTCTGATTCTACTGGAACTAAAAATTGCCAAGTGTCAGGATGATCTGATACTGGACAAAAGAGCTAGAATAAGTTCAGAGATCAAACACAAGCTAATAAATTAGTTTTTATTAGGTGTTGGCAGTGATTATATTAGAGTACATTGATAATTAATCCAAATGAAACTTAACCCATGCTCTTCAGCACCCCTCAGAGGATGATTAAATGTGATACCTAAGTTGCTGGATCTACTAAACAACTCTATTGGCATGTTAAAACTGTAAGCGCTTGAGACACTGGCTTGAACACCCTGTCCCATTTAAGGTTTATGTAAGTAATATGTTTATAAGGTCATGAGCAGCATAAATGTTCTCATTGGCTCAATGATCTCTACACCATTAACACTCAATGATCCAGTGTTGTTAATAACTGTTTAGTAGGCTAACAACCACAGGGGCCTTTTTAAACCTAGCCATGCATCCAAAATCTCTTACAAGTTCTGATACCCTTGATAAGTGTAAGCATGGGCCTGTGAGATGAATCATTTACAGGTTACCTGTTTCCATTAGAGACATAGGTTCCAAACCAGGGATGAATTTCCGGTTTCCTATCCAGTTGTCCAAGTTGCACTTGAATTGGGTTAGGGAGGAACTCTGCTTCACATGGATGGACAGAGGAGTCTCTGGGATACCCACCTATCTTTCCAGCAGGTCCTTTTTATGTCACAGACAAGGTTTAAGTCATTAGAATGAGTAATTCTGGTACTGTTTGTTTTGTGGATATGCAGGTGGTCCATCAGAATGGGGTCTGACAATGCCCTGTATGCCAGGCATAGATCTCCCCTCAAAAGCCTGTAGGAGACAGAGTACAGGGATAGAGCCTTGCAGTGGTCTGCGTAGGACATATTACATAATCCCTGTATTCATTTAGTGAGGAACCTCTGTGGACATTCCAGTTGTTGGATATGCCTGGTTAGGTACATACCAAAGGGGGCATTGTACTCAATGATTGGTCTGCTGAATGCCGAATACAGTGGAACAATGACTTCCTTGGACTTAGATGCCATACCCTTGTGTATAAGTTGCGCAACATAGAATGATTTCCTCATCACTGTAGTAGACACATGATGATCAAAGGCTAGATTACTGTCTATGTGTGTCCCTAAATCATGACCACTGGGTCAACTCTAAGAGGTATGTACCTTGTCTTGGGGTACTAGAGCCCTGAGTAATTCATTGTACTTAATCTCCAGTCACTTTCATGTCTTGTCATGTCTTCCATTCATGGGTGAGTTTGATATGGAGGGAAGACCCACAGAAGTACATTTGCTAATTGTTATTTGCTAATGCCCACATTAGAATATGCAATCCCTAAAACACTCCTTCATTCTGCCC
>NC_056725.1:1175355774-1175515774 GCF_019279795.1 Protopterus annectens | reverse complement strand
TGTCTGTACACTGTTGTACTATATAGAGAAGGTACAGCCATTCTCTGAAGAGTGATGAACAAATGCCGAATTCATGTTTGTTGAATCTTGTGAGGTCACCAGATGTTCATCTTGAATCAAACTTGGGTACCCAGCAGCATTTTGCTTTGTTGATGTTACATGGTACCTTTTACCCCTACAGGCCAAGCAAGAGTTATGCTGATAGAAGCAATGCCAGCTGCATCAGTCAGTATCAGTTTTGGCAGTGAAACACCACTCATGTCGTGCACATTTCCAGCTCTGTTTGGGTAGTTTTATCTGCCAGTAAATCCTGCAATCAGTAGTGAGGAATTACTAATGAGAAAACTGTATAAAGTTGGCACCTTACATAGTGGGTTCATAAAGATCTGGGTTTGCCAAGACTGTACACATATGGCAGCTATCAGGGAACAGTATATATGTAGAATCCATGCATGTGTTAGCTGTCATAGAACAATGCATGTGCAGAATCCATACATGTGCTGGCTGTCATGGAACAATGCATGTGCAGAATCTATGCATATGCTGGCTGTCAGGGAACAGTATATATGCAGAATCCATGCATGTATTGACTGTCATGGAGCAATTCATGTGCAGAATCCATACATTTGTTGGCTGTCATGGAACAATGTATGTGGCAAAATCCATGTATGTGCTGGCTGTCATGGAACAGTACATGTGGCAGCATCCATGCATGTGCTGGCTGTCATGGAACAATGCATGTGGCAGAATCCATACGTGTTTTGGTTTTCATTAAATAGCTTACAAACAGAATCCATACATGTACTGGTTGTCTTGGAACAATGTGTCTGCAGAATCCATGCATGTGTTTGCTGTCATGGAGCTATGCATGTGGCAGACGCCATAACTGTGCTGGTTGTCGTGAAACAGTGCACAAGCAGAATCCATATATGTACTGGTTGTCTTAGAACAGTGCATGTGCAGAATCCATACATTTGGCTGCTACAGAATAGTGTACATAGAAAATACATATGTAAGGTGGCAGTCATGGAACAGTGCATGTACATAATCAATATGTGTAGTGGCTTATGGAACAGTGTACATGAAAAATTCATACATATGTTGGCACTTCCGTAAAACTAAATATGCAGAATCAATATGTATGGTGGCTGGCAGAGAACTATACATGTACAAACTCCATACATATAGTGACTGTCATGGAACAATGAATGTGCATAATCCATATGTGTAGTGGCTCGTGGAACAGTGCACATGCAGAATCCATACATGTAGTGGCTGTCATGGACCAGTAAGTGTACAGGATCCATGGTGTACATTGCAGAAAAGCCAAACAATTGAACTGGAGCAATGTCCCATGGCCCACAACAACTACTAGGAACACCAAAGATTCTGTACGGGTACTCTGTCAAGAATCACAGAACCTCTGTAGCTCTAAGGATAACACTTTTTACATGGAAAGACAATTAGATGTGCCTTTTCCAAGTAGCCTGCCTTGGAAATATTCTTTAGAGAACATTCCTCCATGGACAGTCAGCCTGCCACCATAATCACAATGTACCTGCTGTACTGGGTTTGAGTAAGGTACCTCCTGTACTGCGTCTGAGTAAGGTAGGTGTGAGCTAGAGCAGGCTTGATGTGATTATTCATTGTATTTACAAAACTATAAATGAATTCTGCTTGAGGAACAGTTTAATATGAGGTCTTGCATCCAGTCATGACCAACAAGATAGGGAAAAATGTCTAACATTAATTGCGACTGGAGGTCATTTGGCATGGTTTTGTACTGGGGGAGCAGGAAGCAATCAGTTTACTCAGGTTTGGCTGTACCACTGCTTTCTTTGTTGAGTTATGTGATCTGACCCAAAATTCCCTGGAAAGCGTGGCCGGTATGATGCAGACACACCTGGGTGAACTTTATCTTTCAAGGTTGACACAAAATATTCATGAAGTCTACCCTAAAGCAGTTTTAAAGTTGTAGTAAGAACTAATTTCCATGAATGAATCTCTCAGCATACACGTTCAGCTAGTGATCCTAAGTACAGTACTTTCTTCAGCCCCATCCTCAGTAGTTCCATTCATGTTTCACATGCGTTGTCAATATGTACCATTGTTGTTGTTTTTTTTTTAATCTTAGCATCTCTTTAAGGGCACTATACTGTTCTGACTGCAACTGACTTTATGAACAGTATTTCTTTTCATTGCTCCTAAGCTACTTTGCCTCTGTCTTCAAATGTGCTGTCGTTCTATTCCTTATTTTAATATGATTGACTGATGCTATGTGCTTAATGTTTGTATGAGAAGCCCACCTCCTATGTGGACTGCACATTACATGTTTATAGCCTCACTCTCTGTTTCTCTGTCTCATTGTTTTAATGTAGGCAGTGAGTGTCCTTTACACTAACCCCCATCATGCCACTGTCCTTACAGAGACGGTGTTTTCTGAAACTTGCAGGATATCACCATTTTAATGTACAGTGCTTTAATAATTTTCTTCTTTCTACCTTCACCCTATTTATTTACATTATTTATCTGTTTTTAAGTAGATGGAAATGATTACCTCGGGTCACTTGCACATAACACCTTCCCACCATTGCAAATAAGTCCTTGCAGTTCTGTTTTCCAGATGCCTTATTTTGCACTTGCTTATATGGAATAAAAACTGCCATATTTGTTGTTTTTCCACTAGGCTTGCTGATTCCCATCCCAGCCTGTCCTGTGTGCTTTGCATATTAGCTGTTTTACACTAACAAATAAGTATTTTATTCAGGAGTGTCACATGCAAATACGTAAAGATGGCCGTCCGAAGTAATGAGCCATGAGATATAGCACTAGTAACCCCCCTTTTCTGCAGAGTGCACCCACTTTGTTGTAGTCACATGTTTCATGTGCACTGGCCAATCAGCTACCTAGGCAATCATTCTTAAGACAAGTCACTAGTTAATAGGGTTGGGGGAGAGAGCCCTAGATGTTTAACTTTAACGACTGGTTGCCAAATAGCTTGCTGAACAACTGGCCATATTCACAATCTTTCTGTGTCTGCCAGCGTAAGATGTCATATGTGTTTTTACTTTTTATTTTGTGTCAAATTTAATCTGAAATATAGACCTTAAATAGTTTTGTAGCAGTGAATTTGATGAAAAAACTATTGCCACAAATTAGCACTGTGGAATATCCTTCAGTGAATAAAGGTCTGGGCTGCCACTGATAAGATTATGTATACCATAACCAAGTGTGCAATGGTTTAGCGGGTACTTGTGATATATACTTTATGTATTTGAGAGTACTGATGTCAGGTAGTAACCTACCTGGATATATAACATCAGCATCGTAAAACATGGATAATACTGAATAACAGAGTACATCTCTGATTATTAAAATAGCTTGTTAATATTTAAAAAAACTGTCAGTGAATGCACTTTTTAAAAGCACCCAGTATTTAATATTTTCCAAATCAGAAATGAAAACGTTCAGTAAATATCTGAAGGGTCAGAAAAAAATTGTATCCTGGTCTTTATCTCTAAAATCCACATATGCAGAATATTGTCTTCACTGTAACAGCTGTTAATTTGTTCTAACCCAGCACTGGGTTTGGAATAAATTCCACATTCTTTCACAACCTAAAATAGTAATGTTTTTCTGGTCCAATTAATTCATTTAGTTATTTATTTTTGCAAACTTATTCCCGCTGCCAGTGCGTATGGCTAATTGGCAGTCCAAAAGTACAGTCTAGATGGAGTAAATATGATTGCTAGTGAAAGATATGCTTGCTGTTTGTTTGGGGGTTCTCTTGTTAAGGCTGTTCAGTATTCTTCTTCTCCTTCTTTTGTCTTTTCCTGATCAGGGGTCGCCACAGCAGGACAACGGTCTGCAGAACAATTGGCAGTGGAATTTTACAGTGTCGAGTTGCCAGACCGGCGCCCAACCTTCCATTGAAGGCACACACACACACACACACACACACACACACACACACACTTGCACACACTCGCACCTGTGGCCAATTTAGCCTGTCCAGTTCACCTACAGCATGTCTTTGGCATGTGGGAGGAAACCGGAGCACCTGGAGGAAACCCAAACAACCACAGGGAGGACATGCAAACTCTGCATAGAAGGCACCCCGAGAATTGAATCGGAGAACTTCTTGCTGTGAGGCATTAAGGCTGTTCAGTATATGTTCACTAATTCACAATATTGTGTACATGTATCCATCTAGACATTTTTCCTTATATATACACACACACACACACAAAACATAAAATACACACACATGTATAATATATATATGTATATATATATATATATATATGTGTGTGTGTGTGTATATATATATATATATATATATATATATATGTGTGTGTATATATATATATATATATATATATATATATATATATATATATATATATATGCATAAATATTATGTATATGTAAATCTTTAAAAGTTTGGAAGTAAGGAATGGACCACCTAAACAAAATTATTTTTGTCTTGTAATCACAAATGATTAGATTACACTTTGAAATTTCTTGGTCAGTTAAAAAGAACATTAGCTTTAATATTTGACTAATACAGAGAATTGCAACAATACAGTTGATGGGATTTACTTTTGGATGGGCATCAGAACCAATAAAGAACTCTTTCCAATTTTAGCTGTTTTTGCAATGGGTCCAATTCTAAACGCCGATGTTTGCATTCTTGTGTCAGATTGTATGAATGTACAGTAAACATATTGGTTTACTTAGGGACCACTCTGCTACTCTGAACCTGAATTCTGACATTGCAGTATTCATTTTAGGACTTCATTGTACATGTGTAATTTCATTTCATCCAGATCTCTGCTCATTAGCCACTAACGAAGACTGTAATATATTTTGTGCCAAACTTGAAAATACTTCCATCAGTAGAAGGATGCATGTTCCAAGGTTAGTGCTACATCAGTTAGCACAGTAGTTTTTTTTTTAGCTTTTAGGACAAGTTAAGGCTGTTCATTCATTTTCTGGTACTTGTTCGAGCCCGCTTAGGGTTACAGTTAAGTCAGAGCTAACAACAGCACTCAGTGAGCTCAGGGAAATGAACCTAGCCATGGATGGGATGGCCATCCATCTCAGGATTTACACACACACTCATTCAATCACACATCACATGCACACCAGTCAGCAATTTGAAGGATCACAAATTTGGATAAAATATCTTCGGGTTGTAGGTGAAAAGTGGAACGGAGTAAAAACCCATGCAAAACAGAGAGAGGACAGGCAGACTGCAGACAGAAAGCACCTGACATGAGAACTGAACTGCAGAACTGTGAACACTAATACCACCCACCACACCACTGTGCTACCCACAAAGAGAACTGATTGAAAATTCATTCCATCCCTGACACATCTTCCATACACCCATCTACAACCCCTTTCTCCCAATTTTTGCACATGGGGTAAGGGTGTCACCTTAAGAGTGACAATCATCTGGAGCCAAGGTTTACATCCCTGGGTGGCTAGCCCTGCCGCAGTAGTTCCTCCACACCACACACTAATACCAATGGCCAATTTAGAGTGCCCAGTCCACCTATTGCATGTCTTTGGGATGTGGGAGAAAACTGGAGTAGCTCGAGGAAACTCATGCGAACACAGGGATGACATACAGACTCCACATGGTGGGTCACAATCAGATTCATTGGTGATTGTAATCTCCTTTAGTAACCAATGGGAGACCGTTTGTTCTTCCAGCTCCCTCAACCATGGTATAGTGGATGCCTCTCTCCTGGGGTGGAGGTGGGGCATTTCCAAGGGAGAATGGTTCAAGGGTCCTGGTCTCTACAGAGGCCCACATTCACGTCAAAATTTTGGAGATGAGCATGGTCCTCCTTGGATTGCAGGTCTTTGAGGAAGCCCTCCCTAGAGGTGTGATTTCAGTACAGATGGACAATATGTCAACTGTCTAGTACTTTAACAAGCAGGGGGGAACGCAATTGTATCCTCTTTGTTGAGAGGCCATGAGAGTTTGGCAATGGGTGATTCCTTTTCGATGGTTTCTGCTGGCAGGGTACATCCTAGGGAAATCCAACTTTATGGCCGGCATCCTGAGCAGCAGTCTTCTGCTTCTTCACGAATGGTCCTCATATCTGTGAGTTACAACTTGGATTTTTCGGTGCTGGGGCACTCCATGTTGTGACCAGTTCACCTCCCAGTCCAAGAACAAGTGCAGCGGCTATTATGCTTTAGTCCCCCCCACCCCCTGACACAGTTTTAAGACTATAATTAAACATTACATTATACATTTAGCTTCTTGCTGTGTCCAAGACTGATACTGACCTCACATTACAAACCAGTTTGTGTAATATTTCAGTGAATCACTATAAATTACGGTATTGTTTAATTTACATTCCTCAGTTTTCCAGTGACTTCAAACTACTCACTTTTTTCTGAATGAAAAGTCTGAGTAAATAGCATGCGAAATATATAGCCTGACCAGTTTTGTGTATCACTGAGGGATCAGAATCTTCAGTTAAAATTAGGTAAGGGCACCCAGTGAATCAAACTATACATTTTAAATAGGTTGTTTATTTTACCCCTTTTAAGAAAAATGTATCTCTTTGCTGTTAATAGTAACATTTTAGTCTAAAAACTCAGATGGCAGAAACTAGCTTATACTGAGTAACAGAATGTGTGAGCAGAACTATAAGTAAGGTGGGCTGCATTTGTCATTGCACCTGCCATTTCACAAATAGTAACAATCAAGTACTTCAAGCCTAAAGATATTTCCACTTGACTACATCTGTTTTTCTTATTTAATCAGTAACTATGTAAATATGGAATACCTTTACACATAAAGAAAAACATGTCTTTTTAAATTCCCTTATTCTATTCTCAATGCAGTTTTACAGTAACGCATGATCTTAGGAAATTGTCAAAATTCTGGTGCAGACATGGGAAGTACACTTCAGCCTAAAGCTGTAGGGGTAGACTAGGGTTAACAGCAACCAAAAGAGAAAGGGGAAAGATACCATACACCCCCTGCACACACACACACACACACACACACACACACACACTCACACACACACACACACACACCACTCCCTCTGTATGTACACACAGATTCATACCCTTCACACACATATACATACACACACATGCACACTCGCACACACAAACACACACACACACACACACACACACACACACACACACACACACACACACACACACACACACACACACAAGCATACATCAGCAGCAGAGTTGATATATTGCACACAGACAAAAGAAAAGAAGTGCATCTTTAAAATTGAAATGTATAGAAAATATTCTTTCAGGCAATCCTTTCATAACTATTTTTTATTGAGGTAGCACATTTGACTTAATATTTCATACACACATATGTATACAAGGCTTAAAGGAAATGCTGAATAATTATTTTACCTGTTGTTAATAAACTCTCAAAAGTGCTTACAGTCATCAAATCAGTGAAAATGGTACATAGGTATTAAAAAAATTGCAAGTATCTACATTTATACTAACTTTTGATTGTATTAAAATGTATGGGTCATTATCCCTTGTCATTTATACAGAATTGCAGGTACAGACATGTCAGTTTCTCTCTCACAGAATAGTTCTGTATTGCCATTTGTACAGTTTGTGTTTGCTTTGCTTGTTAAATTAGCACTGTAAAAAATATGAAAGAATGGACCCAAATTCACAGACAGTAGCCTGTGGTATGAATGGGTCACTTGTAGTGTCCCACAGACACTGTGGAACCATTAATTGCTCCTTAAATAACAATGCTTCCACTTCTCCTGCAGTGCAGAGGCTGGTACAGCTGCAGATGGAATACAAAGGCATTTTCTTCTATTACTGATTGCACTTATTTGATGGCTCTCCTGGAGGTACCCACTGGCTACACCAATTGCTCTCAAAAGACTTGCTTTCTCAGTGTATGTAAAATGAGATGCCCTACTAGGGTAGCATTTCAAAACTCTGCAAACAAGTCTCTGCAAATGAAGTCAGTATTCAGAGCACTGGGGCCCCAAAGCAGTATTTGTTGGCATGTGTACCTCATAACTGTGCAATGTTTGGAAATATTTCTGTCCTACAGCAAGAAAAGTGATCTCTATATCAACAAGTAGCTTAATGTAAAATGTAGCTAATTTATTATTTTAACTTGCTGAGCCCAGAAAACACAGCTGTATGTTTCAAAGATGCTTTAAGTGACTTTTACTTAGTGTCACAGAAGCACATGACTGGGTATTATGGGAATCATTCCCAAGACTGCTGGGCTGCTGGGTATGGCAGTGTAGTGTAAGGGTCACTGCTTAACCTTTAGGCTGTAGTAATAATGTAAAAGTAGCGTATTTTCTTAGACGTGCATGCATGGGTTTTGTATGTTACCTTTGACTTTACTGTGTATGTGCATCTGTGTGTGTCTGCATGTATGTACTGGCTTCACACTAAAACATCCAGCTTTTCATAATTTGATAATTAACAATGTACTTGTTAAAAAAAACCTTTCCAGTTATAAATCCAGCCCAAACAAATAATCTGGTAATACAGGATGATAAAACAAGTTGCTCAAAACTATAACAAACTTAAATCAGATCATGGAAATAGTGTAAAATTGATCGGAATGTGCAGCCATGAAGCAGAGCTCTTATTTGTTGTGTGCAGGTATGTAAGTTCACATTTTTAAGTAATCCTGGCAGTGACAAAGTACTGCAGCACATAGCTAGCTCTTTGAGAATGGGATACAGTGTGGTAACACAATAAGGTACAGCATGGGTTGTACCTGTACCATACCTGTGCGCATCTGGTAGCAGTGAAAGAGTGGACGCATGACCTATGAACTCATGCATGCACTTCTGTCAATGTCGTAGCTAGTTTTGTAGTAAGACAGTGGCTAGGATTTGGAGAAGTCTGAGCTTGTGCTGTCTTTTTTCTTTAGGATGGTATCCGGGACATTCCGATTAGATGGCCTGGTGGCGTGTTCTACAAGTACTCGCAGGCGTAGTACACTCTGACATGTTGTAACAAATAGCACAGTACAACGTGATCATTTTATATGCATCACTGATGCTGTTTGGGCTTATTTGTTTTAAATACCGTTACTAATCCGGATGAATAAAGCACGTTTTCCTTATGTAGCTGAGTAAACGTGCAGTGGTACCTAGTGCATTTGGCAAATAGCAAAGCATGTTAAAACTAGCAGTCAAGCATAAGGGACTTCCAATGTTGCTACTCTGAGTAAAAAGATGCTTCTTAATAGTTGGAACTCATTCTGAAAGTGGTATGTAGGCTTAGAAAAGCATTCCAGGCCACCTAAGATTTTACAATAACCTATGTACTCACTTAAATGAATGTGTACTTTAACAAAAACTCTGAAATGCTCATTATTTTCTAATTCAGTGGTGCAGATAATGATTGGTGCTACATGCCAGAAAAGGACCCGTGCCTCAAAAGTTACACTCAAGAAGGACATTTCATTTTGGATTAAATTACTATTTCTGACAGCTATTTGGGAGATGTGATATCTGTGTGTGTGTGTGTGTGTGTGTGTGTGTGTGTGTGTGTGTGTGTGTGTGCGCGTATCTGAGAAAGACAAGATATCCACCTACTAGTAAAATTACATAAAGGAACATGAAATTGAGTGATGAGTTACTGTTTGTGCACTTATTCACTAACACAAATATCCTTATTTCTGTTAAGCACACATCTTAATCTACTAGTTCTACACTCTGCACTCATTGTAAGTCAACAACTAATGCTTTCAAACTCTTGTTTGTACTCATTGTACTCATAGGTTAGTACTAGGCTACCTGCCCTTTCAGGGCATTTTAAGCTTAGCCAGTTACCCCACGTGAGAATCAAACCCTACACCTTGGGCTTGTAAGGTAAACACCTTCACCATTAGGCCATTCTCCCACCCCACTGTATTGTTTTAACGGGTTTGGCATTGTGATTTACAATGTCTGACAAGTGTATTTAGTTTGGGAAGTCTTAGAAATGTCAAGCTTATTGAACTACTTCCATAGCATGGAGGGATAAAGGTTTGACTACATCACAAGTGACCAGTGGAGGCAACTTGGACCCACCACTTAGGTGACTCCTACTGAGAATGCTACATGGAGTACATGTCCAGGGCAGTCATGGTCCACTGACACCTGAGTGTCATGATCTTCTTAAAGGACAGCAATTGTGGACCTCAGTAAACTGCCAAGGGGGAGGGGTGCTCCACTTATGGAGACAGTGCGCCACCCTGCATGACCAAAAAGCTGCCCCACTCCCTACCACCCAAGTCTCATTGGTGGGAAACTCCTTCTCCCGCTTCCTGTCCAAGGATCTCAGACCTTCTAAGGTCTGGATAGACATGGGAAGCTTATTCCTGTAATGTCCCTGACCCAGACAATGTCCATGGATATTTCTGCTAAGTAAGGATTATTAGGGCTATGTCCTGGAGTAGGTAGGGTAGCTGTCTTGTTCATTGCCCAGGCAGGAAAGCTTTGGGGTAGATAGATGCCAGTATTATGCAAGAATGTACTGACATCCCCAAACAACAGATGACCACTTGGCCTGGAGGGTGAAGGTTACTGAGCTCTGGAAACTGGGCTGGATGTCAGTCTTTCTTCAGCAGAAGGCAAAGTAGTCAGGATTCCTGCAACAGTCATCTTCTTGACTGAACTTATGCTATTATGGTAAGAACTTACACAACTGCACTTTCCTGAAAACAGTTTAGTGAAAGGTTGTGGTTAAATCCTCTTGCCATTATATCATTAAAAGTTCTCTTTACTGTCTTAAGAGAATGATTGAGTTTAAAATATATCTGCACAGGTCATCTGAGTGTACATACAGTGAAGAGAATTACTTAAATTCTTCTTCTTTCATTTTCTCTTCAGTTTTGTTCAAAAGACCTATATTTCCCAATTAAATTTCTAATGTTGGCAACTCTGTTCTATGTTGATTTCCTCCACAAATGACAAGCAGGTCTGTTTACCTTGCTGTAACGTTGATGGATTCCACGGATTAAAAGAAATCCTTTGCAGTTTGCATAACTGTCATTGCAATCTCTTACAGACAGTAATAGTTGCATACTGTCCTTAATGTTAGAGGGGCTAAAAAAATAAGTCAGGTACTTGGCTTGGTCCTCTTGTTGACACAGGAATTCAGGTGCTTGCTAGTTACCTGCACACAGTCAGCCGCAGAGCTGTACAACAGAACAGCTTTCAACTTTGGTTTAGCCTTTTGAGCATAATAGGATGACAATAGTCACACATTCCTTTAAATCACAGCCAGTTTGGTATGGCAGTAGATATGTGGCTAATTAGTCAGCTGCCTTCTGGATAAAGTTGTCTGAGCTTTTAAGTTGGTGGCTAGTTTTTCGGTGTTGTTTCCACTTTCCTCAGGTGATAAATTATTGACATAAATAGAATGTTTTGCACAAAATGGCAATGCATTTGTTATCCTCTGAACACAGAAATGCTTCCCTGGTATCAGGGTTACAGTGTTGGATTCCATACTGGTGAATAAATACTTATGGGTTGGAAAGTTCAAGTTTATTACCTATTTCCCACCCGGTGGTGGATTATGGGCCTTGTATGGCTGGAACTAAATGTTACAAGGGGGTTAGTTATTTGGCATCACAGCAACACAGGATTTCAGACTAAAGTAGGAGTAGAATCAGCAGGACTTATTTTTGGCATGTAGGCTTGGAGATGCAGCTCCATCTGCCCCTCTGTTAATCCAGGCCTGTGCCTACCACATGTTCCATTGCTCATTGTAAGACCAGCATGCTTTCACACTGGAGATCAGAGGGTGTGGTACTACATTTTTACATGTATAGATAACCTACGTTATACTACCTTGTTGAAAGCCCATATGCATATGGAGCAGGCATTCTGGTACACCTACCTGTACCCCAAATAAAAAATGATATAATGCTGCTTTTTTGTATATTGAGAAGCAACTTAGCAAAAAATATTAACCCTGGTTTTAGTTGTCAGGCGTCCCTGTAATCATCTGTTTAAATTCATTGACTGAGTTTTAGTTGATTGCATTCATGGACTGAGGGGTGCAAGTTCTTTACTGAGAACATGGACTGTTTTCCCTCCCTTGGAGACAGGGAGGTCTCTGGGTTTGCATGTGTAAGTAGCTATAGGAGTGTTCCCCACATATTGTGTGCTCTCTATTCTCTACCAGTCAGTATAAAACTTACACATATAGATGTGTTACTGTGGTTTTCGGGTTTGTTGAGAGGTTAATCCTATTGACAGCTTCAACTCACTGAGCTGTTGATTGATGAGGTGGCTGATGAAATACTGGATGAGACCAACAGATTAGATATCGGAACAAAATAAAGTGAGGAAAAAAGACATTCACATGTTGGATAAGTAGGTACATAGGTGCAAAGGGGTCTGACCTTGGGTTTTAGATTATCCACTTCTGCATTACAGTTTTTGATCCATGTTATAAAAAGTTTTTAAGATATGTTGCATGCAAACAATACAATAAGCCTACTATGTTGCCACAAAATGTACAAGCTTCATACTCAACAGCTCATACTTTTTTGTGTTACAAAACCTAATATTATCAAGTACATACAAGCTCTACACAAGAAATGAGAATTTGTGGATATATGTTAACAGCAAAAATAACATTTTTTTTACTGAGGAAATCTCCCCTGTAGCTCCCTGTGTGTGAGTTTTCACCTTCCACACTCCTTCTACTTATATATTCTCACTCTAAGATCACTCTAACTTGGAGTAAGAGCGATCATTATGAAAGTATGTAGATAATGATTACTCGTTGTCATTAAACTGATTTCCTTTTCCCACAATGTATTTCCTTCCCTAGAGGAAGATCATACTTTTTCAGATTAAAAAAAATATATAGTGATTTCTCCCCTCTCAGAGGCATTTCTATTCTAGTCAGCATTTCACGATAAATCTTTTAAGAAGTTATTTGCCTTCCTGTTTCATCATTTTATCACATCTGAAAATCTTTGGTCAAGGAAAACACACAGCGGTGTGCCTATAACTCTTCGGTAATTTCACACACATTGAGAACATAAAGCTATTCAAACTCAACATTCACAACTCTTTGACTTTATGCTGTCATAAAAATCTGCATTATTTCTCTTCCCTTGGGCTGTAAATTATTAAACCTTTTGTAGCCTAAATGTGAATAAACTTGATATTCCCTGACAGCAAGGTCACTATTTATCTGAACTTTATAAGACAGGAAATTTAACATTCTGGCTAACTCAGTACCTGAATCTCACAAAATATCACTTTTTAAAAAGACTGTTATTTTATGTCAGTTATTTCTTTATCCGTTGTAAAATCTTTTCACATGTGGCATAATACATTGTGAAGGAAATAAATATGTAAAAGTCATTGCAAAAAAGTTCAGAGAATCACTAGCTGTGTAAGTTATCTTTAATATCAGTGTTTATAGCGTTGTTGCCTCACAGCAAGAGGTTCTCCCGTTCGATTCTCAGCTGGAGTGCGGGGAGTACCTTCTTTGTGGAGTCTGCATGTCCTCCCCGCGGTTGGATGGGTGTTCGAAAGACATGCGTAAATGGGTGTGCCTTTGTTGAAGGTTGGACATTGAACTGGCACCTCGGCGTTCATGAAAATCTACTGCCAATCATTAGCGGACTGGAGTTCCACTGTGGCGACCCCTAACTGGGAAAAGCCGAAAGACAAACATTGTGTTTATTGGGTGGGATAGTGTTAGAAGTGCTGGGAATTTAGCAGCAAGGTAGTGGTGGAGGGTGTTTCTGTGTGTCTGCATGTATGAGTGTATGCAGAGGTATGACTGGACTTAGGTGCATGTGTGCACAAACGTATATGTGTGTGTGTGTGTGTGTGTGTGTGTGTGTGTGTGTGTGTGTGTGTGTGTGTGTGTGTGTGTGTGTGTGTCTGTGCATGAATGTGTATATGTGCATGTTGGGGTGGCATGGGTGTAGCTAGGCATACTCAGTGTACTCAAATGAGTACATTTTTTCTAAGCATCTCTCAGAAAATTAATGGCTCAAAGAACACAGAATGTTTAGAATTAACTAAACTTACTATCACTGTTTAGAATTATACAAAATATTCTTACATGATAGGAATGCACTTTTAAAATAACTTTTTTAAACTTATTAGTGGCAACCACGGAAAGGAATGTGTCCATTTTTGAAGTGTACAGGGACAACATTTTGATAGTGAGTACATTTTTAAAGGTAATTGGGTAGTGGAGGCAGCAGCATTAGGTCTGTCTGCAAAATAAAAGTTGCTGGCTACATCCCTTTGTGAGGGAGCTATCATGCCTGTAAACTCCTCAAGATTAGTGAGAAAATCATGTAATATTGGGGGTAGATGACATTAGCCACCAGGGAAAAAGTTAATAGAGCAATAGGTTTACAGCACAAAAGACATAATGTGGTGTGTGTGTGTGTGTGTGTGTGTGTGTGTGTGTGTGTGTGTGTGTGAAACTATCCATCAGGGATACTTTTAAATATTACCATAAATCACTTAAAAAAGAACAAAGACAGAAATGTGAAGAAAAGTTTCAAATCCTATACCCTTCGTTCTAAGAGCATCTCATTAATAGCATTTTAGTCCTGTGTGCTACACAGAAGTCCTTGTACTACAGTATATTTTCAGGTAATAAGAACTGTAAAACTCTAAACTCTGCAATTCATTCTTTTTAAACTGTAGACGTTGAAAAGAGGTACAAAGGCCATTGAAAAATAGACTTATTCAGCCAAAAATCTGAACTTCTAATTAGCATAAAATTTGAAGGGTTTATATTACAAACCCGAATGCTTACCTTATCGAATCCCTAAACGTCGACCCATCCTTATCGAAACACAAAAACATTGAATGTCCAGAAGAACGAAACCGGAAACGCTGAATCTTCATGGTTGGCCTTCTGAGGTGTAGCTCCGTAAGGTAAGTGTGAGATAGTTATGGACCTTAGGGTTAGGGTGCGGGTTAAGGTAAGTGCATAGATGGTCATGTATGTTAGATGTAGTGTAGGGTTTGTTAAGTGTATGTGTGTGGATTATTTAGTTTGCTTGGGTTTAGCTTTTTAAGGTAAGTGTGCCATAGTTACGGGCCTTAGGGTTAGGGTGCGGGTTAAGTTAAGTGCATACATGGTGGTATATGTAAGATTTAGTGTAGGGTTAGAAGTAGGGTTTTGGTTAGTGTATGTATGTGGTTTATTTAGTTTGTTTGTGTGTGTAGTATGTAGTGGGCGGTGGGGTGGGACAAGTATGATAGTTCGACGTTTTGAATTTCGTGGGCGTTCGGTGTTTATGCGGTTCGATGAGGAGGGGTCGACATTTAGGGATTCGATAAGGTAAGCATTCGAGTTTATAATATAGGCCCAAATTTGAATACCAAATAGTACATAAATTTCCTGTTTCCAGTAGGAATGTGGGATACTACTCAGGAACACTTTAAAAAACATAGTGACAAAAATGATGGAAAAATATAAATGTTTTATCAAAGAGACAGTGTAAAGTCTGCAGACTTAAATGAACTGTTTTGCAAAATTCTACCATACAGGGTCACTTATTTTTGTGTTTGAAAAAAGGAAATTTAATGAAGTTTGGTTTTCCATGTACAAGACAGATTCAAAAATCATGTGTGATGGGGGAATTCATAAAATTGTTTGAAGGAGTAATTCAAATAGGTACTTCATGTACAAGTGTAAATCAGGCCTGAAAAAGGTGCATTCCTCAAAACTAAGGTCAGTTTAGAGATTGGCGACTATTACTGACCGACTGTAATGGCCCATTACTTATGAGGATAGGTCAGCTATAATGCAAAATTGTGATCATTTTGTAAAATCAGGGACAGTTGAGAGGGAAGGTGGTGTTTCATACATTTTGATGGCCATAATCAAGACTTCCAGAAAAAAATCACACATGGAGGAAGACTCAGTAATATCAGGTTGATTTTTCTAAATATTACTCCAAGTCCCTTAAAACGTTAATAGATCAACAGGTCTACCATCAACATGCAGGCTCTGAACACTAGGAAGAATGAAAGTCTGATGTCTAGCATTATCTACTGACTGTAAAGACAGAAATCAAAAGTACATCAGGGACTTTCTGTCCAGCCAGTGACAGGTAAACAGGTAAGAGATATGTCAGAGAGTGCGTGTGTGTGTGTGTGTGTGTGTGTGTGTGTGTGTGTGTGTGTGTGTGGGCGTGTGTGTGTGTATGTGTGCATATGTGCGCGTGCGTCTGTGTGTGTGTGTGTGTGTGTGTGTGTGTGTGTGTGTGTGTGTGTATGTGTGCATATGTGCGTGAATGTGTCTGTGTGTGTGTGTGCATATGTGCGTGCGTGTGTACGTGCATGTGTGTATGTGTGTGTATGTGTGTGTGAGTGTGTGTGCGTGTGTGTGTGTGTGTGTGTGTGTGTGTGTGTGTGTGTGTGTGTGTGTGTGTGTGTGTGTGTGTGTGTGTGTGTGTGTGTGTGTGTGTGTGTGCACCTTTGAGGGTGGATAGGAAGGTGCTTGCCAACATGATGCATGGCTTCCAGTGGTAAGTACAGATTTGCACTCACTGTAGTTATATGGGCAATTCAGAAACATACAAATTACTCAATAATAAGGTCTTTTCTCATTGCAGCTAACATGTTTTTGAACTGCATTTTCTGCAGTCTTGAAAAAGGCCGTTTTGGCCACAACACTTGCTGCCAGAGATGGGATTCTTTCTGAATCCTCAGATAAGGTCTATAGTCCACATAAAACTCTCTTAACTTCCCTCACCTTGACCTTAAATGCTAAAGCAATTCACAGAGTTGCCACAGGGGAAATTCCAGTCACTGAAAAAAAAAAATCCTACTGTAATGGATCATCTTTTAATAGTAAATGTATCATAATTGTCAGCGAATACTCATTCAGTTTAGTTAAATTCTGTTTCTTTCTGACTATCCCAAAGTAGTAAGGTATAGTAAAATTCAGAGGGCCATGACGTGGTTTTCAGTGGGATGGCTACTGCACCACACTGACCTTCCCAAATCAATCCAATATCCAATATTATTACACACACAGCATTTTACTACTAGAAAACCAGAATTTTCCCAGGAAACTAGAAACTGTCTTTAGTAGAATTTTCCAAGAAAAAGGTAGAGGATGGCTACCATTCAGTCTTTGAGCCTAAAATGTGGGAATTTTCTCTTCAGGGATTTCTGAAAGTAATTACTTAACATTACCATTTTCCAACTGGGAACTGTGTCCTTCCAAGAATTGGAGCTTCTGGTTAGAGACAGACGTATCATTCCGGACATGAGCTTGATGACTTAAATAATCTGTCTTCCCGGGATAGGTACCAGCTGAACATCAACTCCGTTTCTTTAACCAGCAGCTGACCATGTCTTTAAAACTGACACTGAGTGTTAAAAAGCAGGTGCTTCCATAAAAGACATGTAAGATGACTTGTACAGCTTGTGTGACGGACTCAAACTGCATGCAAGATTGATTTTTTTGGTGGTTAAGATGGCCAAACATGAAAGTAGACTGAAGCATTTTTGTTGTGTGTGTTTGTGTGTGTATATGTGTGTGTGTATGTGTGTGTGAGTGTGTGTGTGTGTGTGTGTGTGTGTGTGTGTGTGTGTGCGCGCGCACGCGCGCGCACAGTGCATGTGTGTTGTGCCAACCAGCCTATCATGTCTGATCTCCATGGTGCAATATGCAAACCTGGAAAATGTCTTCCATAAAGTCGGCAAAAGTCACAGCTATTTTGCAGGCACAATAACATCACCTTTTCGGGTCTGTATCATATGGGTGAATAGGAAAAACCACAAACGCTCATAATTTCGAAAGTACCGGACTTTGAAGTATTTTTTCTGAGATCACGGTACAGTGAAGAATGAAATATTTGCCTTTTCCTCACTGTAGGGCAATCTCAGAGTTGGAATATATATTTAGTGAGGGGTTCGAGGTCCGGTACTTTCGAGATTGTGAGCATTTGTGGTTTTTCCTATTCGCTCATATGATATAGACCCCCCCCCTTTCATCCCCCCAGACTTCCTTCAAGAGAAGGAAATGTATTTCAACCAAAGTAGCTGATGTACAAACCTGAAGTCCTTTCAAATGTTTTGTTCTAATTACACTTTTTATGACTTCTGCAGCTAACATGGTAATAGTTACAGTGAAACTTGATGACATAGCAGGTAATAAATGATAGTAGACAATGCTTTGTAAAATGATTTGTGTTTTAATAAAAGTTTTATAAAGTAGCTCAGGTATATTTTATGGGAGCCCTACATTTCTTTGAAACACAATTCATTCATGTATTTTTAATGAAAAAATAAATAGTGATGCATTCCATTGATATATTGTAGAGTATGAGAAGGGAAGAAATGGTTTCTTCTTTCACTTATACCACACTCTGTCAATGTTTTGTTTAACAAAAGAAACAAATCCTCTATTACCCTTTACTTGCATTGTGATCTGTTGGTATTACATTTGTTTGTAGATTACATTGTAAGTGAAGGAGAATGCAGGAGCTGTTGTTTCACTTACAGTGCAGCTGAGTGTTGCAGATAGAGCTTTTATGAGACTGGGTAACAGTGGGTTAAGACAATTTGTCCTTTTCTCCACTGTTGTATAACCTTACAGTTGCCATATTTGTAGTTGGTGAGGTAGTAGAATGAAGGGAGGGCAATTGCTTCCCTGGAAAGATCCTAGCTATTGAACCACTGTGCCTTCAAAGTCTCTGTCAGAGGTAAAAGGCATGTGTCTAAGATGTTGAATCTTGAGTATCTCAGTGATAAAATGTAGGCTTGGTTATGTTTCCTGGAAGTCTGACACTACTTTTGTTAAGAGAGATATGTCTAATAATGGGGGAGGGAGACAAAAGTTGCTAGGTTTACTGGCAAAGCACATTGCTTTAGATGATTAGTTCTGCTTCATTATAAAGAATTTGAACAGTGTTTCAGTGGGTAAAAACAAATCGCGATCACCACTCCACTTAATAGTAAGCTTTGCAGAAATTTACTCTAAATATTATAGGCATCTGATCAAGACTTAAAAACTAGGCCAACCACATCCATTTAAAAAGGAACACATTGTGTTTAAGAAAAAATTATTATTCACAGACCTTTATTGCTTCTGGGGTTTGGTTATTCCCTTCCCGATTACCTCCATGACCCTGTTGAAGAGTCAACATCTCCCTCTTATGTTGACGCTGTTTCTCCTTTTCTTTAGCCTCCAAATGCTGCAGTCTCTCTGATGATTCCAGTTCCACATTTTTGGCCTCCAGTTCAAGTCTCTTTAACTCCAGACAGATTTTTAAGTCCTCTGAGGAAAAGTTGAACTGTCCTGTTTCTGAGAGCTGTACATCGCCAATGCCAGACTTGTTGTCTTCCTGGTTGCTGGTCTGTGCTGCAGCTGTGATTAAGGCTGGAATCATTTTCCCTTTAATCAGGTTGGTATGCACCAGCCCTTTGACTTGGCACATCTCAGCCAACTGGTTCCTTGTCAGCTTGCCATAATCCTCTGCTGACATCTTTGCCTGCTGTCCCTAACTAACAAAGCTAACAAAATGTAAATAAATAAAACTATTGTGATATGAAACTCTGAATGTCTACTTTGTGGCTGTTTGTGAGTACAGCTTTTTTAGTGGCAACTGCTTACAGGCTACAGGAGTTCAATTAATATCCACACCACTGCAAACCAATAAGTGAGTATGTGATGGTCCCACCACTGCCAACCAATTATATGTGACAAGTGATGATCCCACCACTGCCACTACTATGTGACGTCCAGATGCTGGGACAGTAATCAAGGAGCCTGAATCCTCACCACTGACACTGGAGAAGGATGTGCACTTGGAATACAAATGGATACACTCAGTATTTCCAGATGTAGACCTCTCTGCATCAAGTACAATTTCTCTTAAGAGAACACAGGGAACACAGCCTGGCATCTGAATTTCTCTATATCTGTCTCCCTCCACACACACACACACACACACACACACACACACACACACGCACACGCACACACACTGTGAGATTTGATTTCACACACACACACACGCACACACACACACCTACCTGGGAAAGGCTGGTACAGATTTACTTGCTGTGTCCCCTTCTGCCCAGAGTATAAGGTAGTTGTCACTGCCACCAAACACTCCACAATCAGCTACTCTAAGGCCCTTAACAAGGGGTGTCCAATTATATAGTGTAATATTAACACTAATACAAATGGTAGTAGTTTGCCAAGACAGCTAGGCCTTCTGGAGTGGCCCACACAGTGTCACCAAATAAACATAAGCACTCTCACAGGTTAAGTACTTTCTACAATGACCAACCACTAAAAAGTTTTAAATGTATTTAATAATAAATAATAAAAGCACATGAAAATACTGGACATATATTCACAGTAAACCACAGAGTTCAGATCAGAGGAAATATTGAAAAGAACATTGATTGACAGACTCAGACAAATAAAGAAAAACATTATCTGATCTAAGCTTCACTATATTCCTGACTGAATCTAGGAGAATTACTATTCCCTAATAACTTACTTCATAGAGCAAGGCACAATGAAGTATGTTTGCAGTCTTTCTAGTCAAGTTACCCAGAACAGAATGGTCTCTTCTCAGAGATTACTCCTTGTAAAATATATCCAAGCTGGATTGCAGAGTGATGCCATCTGGTCACTTAACTCTAGGTTCTCACAGTAACATCCTTTGAAGCTGAGACAGGAATTGCATAGACAACTACAATATACATCTTAAAAGTTTATGGCAGTGCTTCCCCTCTTTTTACTGAGCTAATGAACAAAGGCTTCTTCCAGACCCACTGTCTCCCATCCGATTCAGCACCATAGGGTGCCATTTTTAATGTTTAACAGTTTATTTACATTTACTTTATTTTCCTTAAAGTAAGCCAGCTGGTTAACCTTTGCTGTCCCAGTGTCCTCTATTAAAACATATACATTTAATTTGGTTGCAATAATATATATGCATTTCTTTTCATTCCATCAGGGTGCACAGCTGATACATTTAACACAAGCAAATCCATTTTCAGCACAAGCATCTGTACAAATCAGTTTGATATACAAATGACATATAATTATTTACAAAATTTCAACTAGCTGTGCAGGCACAAGTCATACACCCACCGCCCAGCTTCTGGCATGGCTGGCAGTACCTCCTATCATCACACTGCCATTTTTGCTTAAAGAGCATGAGTTAAGTATAATTACTGTAGAAATGTGGTACCATGCTAAAACAAACTGAAATGTTTTTAGAGGTGAAATATCACAGGCTAAGTGAAGTTTGCTGTTGTCTTCTTTCAATAAAACATACAGGAAGCTGTGTTAAGCTAAGGTAAATGCAATTTGTATAAACACTTTATAAATAAAACTGCCATTGTTGCATCTAGTGAATTTTTGTAGCATGTAATATGTTAGCTGTACAGAAGATGTAACTGCTTTTAGTGAATGTGCACTAAAGATGTTAGAGTGAAACTGACTTTTCAAATATGTACAGTTCTGCAGTGCTTAAAGCTTAACATTCCTTGAAATACTACTTCAAATAAAAAAATATGGGTTACTTTTATTTGACTACCTACCAGAATGTTTTATGACTGTGGAAGCAGAAAATATTTTATTCATATTGAAATAGGAAGTACTGCCTAGGAGTCTTATATATGGAGAGAGAAAAAGAGAAGCTGTTAATCATTTACTTACTGTGTTATCTCTGGCATGTGAACATGAACAGTGCTTTCAAGCTCAAACTGGAATCTGTACGCCTGTGCAACTACACAATTGTTGTTTGTACTTCTAATTCAAAAGTAGTCGGAATTATTTAGTACATCTGTCAGCGTCTTGTAGTTAAAGGTCCAGGTATGCCGTTAGAATTTTTCTTTATGCCATCTGTCTGCTTAAATGTATTATTTGGTATTGCTTTGTACAGGTTTAAAGCTGTTTGTATGTTTAATTTTTACAAACTGCATTGCTTAATTTTATTTATTTTTTTTTTGGAATAAAGAATATTATTATTTAATTTTAAGTACTTGTTGCTGGTGGCCTATTCATTAGCTTAATGATATGTGCATGGAACTGGTGTAAACTGTAGGCGTCTGTATTTTTGAGAATTACTGCTCAAGTTTGTGTTAGCAGGCAGCACCTGTTTTTGGTAGCTTAGGAATTCCATTTCCTTGAAGTTTCCGTATATATAACAAAAACACACCTCCAAATCATGACAGCATTGCAGATTTTTTTCTGACCATCCTCTAAATTTATATGCAGACTAATCAGTTACTTCTTATGCTGCATCATGTGGGTATTTCATGTAAAGTTGCTGTAAGCAGACAGCAAACTAACTCTCACATGTGTAACATTAGGCTTTTATTACTAGAAATTCCAGAATTCCATTCCAAGGATTCATACTTGTCTTCCCAAGTTATAGGTGGTCCCAACTGTGGAATCAACTTATGGCACTACTTCTTTAGACATTCTGTCACAGGACTGAATTTGGGTAATTTTAATTTTCTCTGTAAAGGAATACCTACCTTGAACCATTTGTAAGACCTCACAAATGTTGACAAATGAACCAGGAACATTTAAGGGAGTCATTGGTTTAACGTAAACAATCTGATTTTTCTAGTGTGAGTAGAACTGCATCTTCTACGAGTACAATATATGATCTGTTTATGGGTGGAGTGTCTTGTTTTTGTTTACCAAGTTAAGAAAGAGAGGAAACGACATGAATACCTGCAGTGATAAAAATCAGTCTTGAAGTCTGTAAATTAATTGTAAAATCATTAATTGCATTCAGGCAGCCACTGTTTTCTTCAGCTTGTAAATGTATATAGTTGTGCAAGCATAGTGAACTTCTGTATATACTTAACATGAAGATGTGCACATGTGGCCTTGTGGGGCTTTGTGGGTATATGCATATGGCTTACCTTGTTGTTTCCCCTCTGTAGCAGTTTCAGAGCCGTCCTGGACATGATTAACAGGCTATTCTGTACAGCCATGGACATCTAGCAATAAACAACACATTAATATACCTGTCTAACCACCTTAAAAATGTTACTTTCTTCGATTATGAAGGAGCTAGGAACATATCTGATTCTCAGTTTTCCTTGCCCATTTTATAAGTATAGCTAAATAACCTAACTCTAAACTTCTTTTCTCAGGAATTCTTGGCAAAGTCAAAAATAATGGAGGGGGCAAAGGCCCAAAAAATGTTTAAACATTACTCTAATTCACTCAAAGGGTTAATAGAACAAACAGTTGTTGCATCAGCATGCATTTTCTGATGAGAAAAAAATATGAAACTCTGATGTCTAGCATTATTGACTGATTGTAATCCTAGTAATTTTCCAAAAAAAAAATCGAACAGGGATAAGGCAAACGTATTAGGCAAAATCAGGGACAATTAGATATGTCTGTTAGTATTGACCACTGTTTATTACTTCAGATTGCTTTCTAAATGTTTGCTGTCTTGCTGTTATGACAGACAAGTTTTTTTCTTGTATATGTAAACACTGATATGGAAATGTCTCAGAAAATCATTTTCTGAAAAGGGAGCTTTTACTGTATCTATAAACAAGAGGTTATACTGTATCTTCTCACATCCACCTGTTCCTTTGTTCATTCACTTTTCATTCTTATTTCCGTTAAACACAGATGGGTATATGAGCTCTGTCTGAACAGTTGGCCTTACAGAGGAACAAAAGTAGAAACTGGTTTTATTTGGGGCTGTATATTTTCTCAAGGTTTGGGAGTTTGACAATTAACAGTTTAGATGTTCAAGGTATTTGCTCTAGCTATGACTTACTGAAACTATACAGATTCAGTTAAAAAATTACCCTAAGTGGTTCAGGGGGTTGAATGAAATACAATGTGGAACCCTGGTATCCTGAAAATAAATTTGCCCCCTTCGACTTTAAAAGTAAGGATACACCTCCCCCATACTTCTTAGTTATGGAGATCTATGAGGCTTAGGCAGTACCTACCACCTTAGTCCTCCCCCATTACATTTCTCCAGCTAATCCATTGTTTACTTATACTTTCACTTGTATTCTTACTGTCCTCTGACCAATTCTTTGTATCTTGAGTTATCAGTAGTACATAGCCAAGTTATAGTCTGTTATCTTTTGTTGACTGTCCTTAAATCAACGTGTTTACATAATTTATATAGTAGGACTAATAACTCTTACTGCAGCATCAGATACATTTAGCTAATGCCCTACATTAGGCTTTATAATGACTGGGGTGTATAGAATAATAAACATGTTTTGTGTGAGTGGCTATCCATCCTGACTCTTTTCACAGGTTTACATAATTTGCAGTTGTATAGTGGTATGTTGTGTTCCTTGTTTATTGGAACTGAGCTACATGTTTACATATTGCTTATTGCAATGTGTATTGTTTACTGTTTTGTGGACATTTATATGTAATTTTATTTCTGGAGCTCTAATTCTTGGAAAATGCAAATGGACTTCATTCAGCTGGGAAATCCAGTCAAGAAAAATGGATTCAAAACTTGATAAAGGTGTGGAAACAGTGGATGGCTGCCAAACGAAATACTGTCAGACCACCGGGGGTAAGTAGTGGTGTTTCCGTTAGACATCCGAGGTCGTAGGCCATTTGTAGAAGCACATTAGATTAGCTACAAAATTATTCTGTTTGCATGAGACCAAAATGTCAAGGCAGTGATTTCTTAAGAATATTAACAAGATGTAAAGTAATGAGGAAGAAGGAATTAAAAATATCTAATTTAATATTTGTGACTGCAGAATGATAAAATGCTGGCTTTGGTTTTCCGGGAGGTCAAGAGTTTAAAGGAGACTGAAAGACTATATCACATGCACATTGTATGGCTTGAAGTATATGATTTAGAATAGTCAAAAAGAAATAAATGAGTGGAGTTTTGGCAGATGTCAAATAAAACCATTTGTCTTCTGCTTATCAGATGGACAGATACTTGTATGTTGTTGTGGAAATGTTAATTCATGTGAGTTAATTGCAGGCATGGCCTGCATTGGTCATCCTTTTCCTAACTAAAAGTGGAGACTCAGTGAGTTCTGAAATGCAAATGCACTCTTTCACTTTTGCTCAAATGGCAGATGGGTGTAGAGATGCACATGCTGTAGGGGATACATTTAGAAGGGGGGTGTAATGCTTCTATACATTTTGTATACAGGCAGTGTTGGTGGTTGAACATACAGAGTTTGTCATTGTTACCGTTTCCTCGGAGGTGATTAGTTTTAAATTGTAGTGATACAGGAAGGGTGCTGTCCACAAAAATAACATAGTTTTAGCTATGAAGAAGAAGTTGGCAAGACTTTTCTGGATTATGTTTTGTGTTAGCAAAACACTTGCTGATAAAAGCACTCATAATTTCTTAAACTACTTAATAGGAACAGTGATTTGTATCAGAAAAATGAATCAATACATTATAAAAATACATAACCTAGTATCACTTTTTAAATGTCATAATATTTATTTTCAGTTAATAAAAAGACAGCTTTCTGGCAATTAAAAACTGATGTTTTGCAGGATGTTCACATTTAGGTTCATGACCCTTCCTTAATGTAATCTTAGCATAGATAATGATTCTAACTATTAAACTAATTTTTGAAATGAGGACTTGTGAAATAGAGAATTAAGACTCAATAAAAACCCGACTGGAAATTAAAAAAAAAGTAAAAAGATTGGGCAAGAATGAAATCGAACACTGGGATTAAACGTCTACAATGCTGAGAAAAATAGTATTATTAATGTACTTAAAGTATCACAATGTAAAGTTAAGGGTGCTGTGTTGCCCAATGGAATAAAGTGTGTGAGCGCACAGCATAACTACAATGACGTGCTCTCTGTGACACACTTTACTTTGCAAAACATGAATTAGTGCTGGGATTGCTACTATTTATTTTTGTCAGAAAAACATTGGGCCAGATTCAATAAGGTCTACATTAAGTAAACACTAAGCCTACACGATATATATTCAAGAACATTCTTATCACATTTGTTGTGCTTTCTGGTCACTCAGAAAGATTACACTAAGTGTACATGTAGTCTACAGTTTGTGGCAACCTTTATAAATCCCTGTCAATATTTAAAGCTGCAAGAATGACAGTAGGAAAACTAAAATTAGGGGGAAGAAAGTGTGAGTTATTTGTGATGCCTGTTCACTCAGAACGGTGTACACTTAGCGCACACTTAGTGAAGCATTATTGAATCTCAGGGATTGTCTTCCTGAGAGCATGAAAAAGAATTATTACAGAAACAAGTACCATAGAACATGTAGAATTTGTAAAAAAGTAACAAGGAACTCTGTCGTATTCCTTTTCAGGAGTAGGTAAACCCTGGTCGCAGTAGCAGAGTGGCACACAAGCATATTTTTGTCAACAGGCCACTGAGACTTAACAGTGGCGATTATCTTAGTCAGTGACATCACAGCCTTTTTTAACCTTTTGACATTATTTCTTTTAAGCTTGAACAACCTTATTGTCTGAAGTTAATAACAAATCTAGTCAACATGTTTACAGTGGATGTGCATACCCATGTATCACAACTCCAACTCGCTTTGATGCCCGGCACTTAAGCATGTAGCAAGAAGTCTTGAATTTTGGCACTCCGCTAAGAAGAGTTGCATATATTGACTTCTACAGATTAGGCAATATTTTCAAATGTAAAACGTGCAGCAAATGTTAATAATTAGATGTCATAAAAGGTTTGGGATTAAAAAAAAAAGTCTCTCCTTATCTGTCTAGCAGTTATTTGCAGCAGTACGCTTATTATAAGTTTAAGATGTTAAAATACAAATTGTCTTTATTTTGATATATGTATGTGTGTGTCCCAAAAGGCATGTGGAGGGGTTTAGAAGTGAATGCACAGTCTGCTATAACTTATAAGCAATGTTTTTATTTAGATGAACTTTTCATATGTTAAAATTATTTTAATTTGTTGCTTTGTTATGTGTTCTTTTACCTTGCCTCTGGGTCTAAGGTGCTTGTGCGATCGATACTTGTGTGAATGCTGTTTCAGGTGAAAAAATAAAGTCTGAAATTTTCCTCATACACTGGCCTTGAATTCTATTTGTTTCTCGGGGCTACAACACTGCCATTTAGGGGCCTGCACCACTTAACATAGCAGTTTAATGCTGAGGCTTAAGCCTATGAGCTGCTGATCAGCTTCATACTTTAGTTAGTTTAGGGTTTGATTCCTTCACTTACTTATTGATTCTGAGCAAGTCAGTTAATTAGACAGTGCTTTAGTCTGCTCGTGAAATAAAACATTAGATAAATTCCCACTCTTATTATTATAATCATATATTGTTGTTGCACATGGATGAAGGAAACTCTTCCATATTGTAAGAACTCCAAAAAAGAACAAACTGGTAAAATAACAAAAAAGCAAGCAGGCTGTAAGTACTCCAAACCACACTAGTTATTGTGAGCGCTTTCGTCTGAGACAATGCTCCAACTTCATCAGACAAAAGAAAAGACAACAATTAACCACTTTATATACTTACAAGTGGATGCAATTAAACCAGTCACAAATTAACCACAAGTAAATTACATTCACTAATTCATGTAGGGTTATAAAAACATCTAACTCCATTGTGGCAACAGTAAACAATCCAACTAATACAATATATCTTCTCCATTTACAATGTATATACTTAACTTAAAACCATAAACAAAACATATCAGAAACCTATACATAAATACATGCATATAATAAAAATATATACGTTAAAGATTAAAAATGAACAAGGTGTAATACCTTTTCAGCTAAGATACTAGGGGAGCTAAACACATAGTTGATACAAGCGTGAGTAATTATAACGTAAAAATTAAAACTTGAATGATTTTTACTTAATTATTCTTACATTTAAAAATGCAACTTATGTACATCAATATATATATATATATAGTAGAAGACCAAAAACATGGTCCAGTAGACAAGTTATATAAATGCAACCATGGTAAATATGATACTGACTGTGGTAGGCAAACAAAGTGCTTTAAAAGGCATTTGATTGATAAATATGTGTTCCAGGAAGTATGTGCCAATGTGTGAACTTGCCACATAAGCTCCATTCCTCGGGTAAGTTCCCCCGGACCTCTTCTTATATTATGTAACTGTTGTATTACTGCAAAACACAAATTTGTGAGTGGGGTAATCTAATAAAAATGTTTTTTTGTTATTTTGTTTGTGTTGTTATGTTTATATTTTTTTTTTTATTTTTTTTTTTTATTTTTTTTTTTTTGTTTTTTGCCAATGTTAAACCATGTGCACCCGATGTGCCCCTCACCCAACTATACCTGCAGTTGTTACAGTAATTGTTGCCTTCTATATTGTATCTTCTAGCCCTTCCACAATTTTGATCAAAAGTTTATTTGCCTACCCAATTTTCCATACCATTTTTTTTCCTTTAAAACTTTTTCTCTGTTTCTTTTCTCTGTTTTCATATATGGGCATTTCATATTATGTGAATCGTATGGCTGCTTCAATATTTTTAAGACCAAATTCTTAAGAAATTATGTCCCTAATGTTTTTGGAATCTATCTTATATTTTTTGGAATCTAATTTTGCCTAAATCAGAAATCTTGTACTGATCTTGTTGTTTTGGATCCAAGCAAGCCTTTGTGTACAATAGGTCTAAAATACCCTGACAGCCTTTTAGTATTTACCTCATGGAAGATGTGTTCAAGAAAACTTAGTGGGTACCCTCTCTTGAGGAACCTAGATTTTAGCAAATCGCATTCTATCATGTAATCATTGTCATTCGAAACCATCCTAGCAGCAGTAACTACCTGTCCCTTGACAACTGCCTTCTTCTGATGGTAAGGATGGCTGCTTGAAAAATGTAAAAAGGCATTCGAATAAGTGGGTTTATGATAGATGGTGGTCGCATATCTACTATTCGCCCTATCTTTAAACAGATATACATCCAAAAAGTTAATGGAATCTTTGCCCACTTGGAATGTAAATTCCAGAAACTCTGTTAAAGTGGTGATATCTGCAATAAAGGACTCTATATGGGTGGCCTCCCCTTTCCAAATGAAACACGTCATCCTGGTATCTTGTATACCAAACCACGTAATCCTTGAACATTGTGTTGTTAAATAAAAAAACCCTCTCCCAATAGGCCATCACGCAGTTGGCAAAACTGCTACCACAGGGTGAACCCATTGCAATACCTGTTTTCTGAAGGAAGAATTGCCCATTAAACCATAGGAAATTGTTAGACAAGACTATGTCTAGAAGGGTTTTGATGACATAAATTTCTCCACCATCCATCCCTTTCATGAGCAAAAATTCTCTTACCCACTCAATACCTAACTTTTGTGGTATCACTGTGTAGAGATCTTTAATATCTACCGTGAGGAAGATAAAATTCTCATTAAATTCTGAATTGTTGATGTTCTCAAAGAAACTCCATGAGTCATGGCAGATTTATGGTTCAGTTTTTATATAAGGTTTTAAATTATTGTCCACAAATTTAGCACTTGCATACGTAATAGACCCCCTCCCACCCACTATGGGTCTGAATGGGGGGTTATTCAGGTCCTTGTGGATTTTAGGAGAACCAGAAAGTATTGGTATAATAGGTGCTGGTATTGTCTAATACTGAAGTGTATCAATGTCAATGCTCCCTTCTAGAAATAAATAATTAAAAATGCTATTAATCCTCCTATAAGCGCCATTGACTTCATTAAGGCTGACAGGCTCATAAACATCACTGTTTGAATAAACTTCCATTCTATTTGTATATTCGAACTTCCATTCTATTTGTATATTCGGTTTGGTCCATAAAGACCAGACCTCCGCCCTTGTCAGGCTTCATGTCTCTGATGTTACATAAATTCAACAAGTTAATGAAATCTAACTCATCAGAAGAAATATTCTTTTTAACATTCATGCTGTTCGGATTGTTAGATAACATAGCTCTTAGGTCCATCTCACAAACTTTTTTAAAGATAGCCAAAGAGTCTTGAAGAGGAGGGTTAAATAAGCTGGACACTCTTAAGTTATTAGTGAGTGAAGAATTAACACCCATAAGACATGTCAAGTTAAGTTTGCGTACAGATAATTTCAAATCAATGATAGTTTTGACTAAATCGGCCCTTCTGTCAGGTACAACAGAGAGCTCCTTGGCAAACACATTTAACATGTCATTGTTAATGTCAAGAGAAGTAAAATTAAAGATTTTAAAATCTCCTTCCAGACTTACAGGGATTTTTAAATTGTCCTGATTCATCTCCTTCGCCAATTCTGGTGTCTCCTCTGGTGTCCCTGGTTCCTGCTGTTCCGCCATTGATTCTGTTGGTTCCCCCGACACTCCTGAAAACCCTGTTGATTATTCCTATTCGCATTGTTGTTGTTATTTGCGGACTCTCTTTGTTGGCGGTTATTAGTTTGCTGCTGATTATTCCTAATCCGCTCGCTGCGCCGTATGGAAGGTGTTTGTATGTCCGGTTCAACATTCTGTATGCTGGCAGCAGAAATCAAATTGTCCACGTCATCGAGTGGGCATTGCTCAAGTGAATCATGAGCATTCACCATAGGTTTAGAGGTTTCCAGGGGCGAGGGATGTCAACCCACTTACTTGAATGCTTTTTTACATTTTTCAAGCAGCCATCCTTACCATCAGAAGAAGGCATTTGTCAAGGGACAAGTAGTTAGGGCTGCTAGGATGGTTTCGAGTGACAATGATTACATGATAGAATGCGATTTGTTAAAATCTATGTTCCTCAAGAGAGGGTACCAACTAAGTTTTCTTGAACACATCTTCCATGAGGTAAATACTAAAAGGCTGTCAGGGTATTTTAGACCTATTGTACACAAAGGCTATGAAGCAATACATAATACATCTTTTAAACAGCCAATCCAAAAGAGGGCGAACACAACACTTGATTCAGGCACAAGATTTTTTGTTACCTATTTTACAGATTCCAAAAACATTAGGGACATACTTCTTAAGAATTGGACCATAATTTTGGAAGACAATGGTCTTAATAAAATATTGGAAGCAGCCCCACAATTCACATATAGGAGGGGACCCAATATGAAATGCATGTTAGAGAAACAGAGAAAAACATGTAAGGGTAGTTTTGGTATGGCAAAATGTGGTAGTTGCCCTTAAGACTGGAAATAAACTTTGTATTAGGGCTAGAACATACAATATAGAAGGCAAATTTAACTGTGACACCAACAGGGTAGTCTATGTAGCCTTATGCGAGGGGTGCACATCGTACTACATTGGCAAAACCGAAAGGAAAATAAAACAAAGGATATACGAAAACCAGTACAGCATACACAAACAGATTACTACAAATGCGTTGGCAAAACACATTTTAGATTACCCCACTCACAAGTTTGTGTTTGCAGTAATACAACAGTTACATAATATACGAGAAGGTCCATGGGAACTTAAACTTGAGGAATGTGAGCTTATGTGGCAAGTTCACACATTGGCCCACATACTTCCTGGCCTTAACAAATATGTATCAATCAAATGCCTTTTAAAGCTTAAAGCACTTGCTAGGTAGTGCCTATAGCTTGTGCACCAGCACTTTAGTTTTTCTAACTAAGTGTTTAAGTATATTTTGTATGCCTTTCTACAGTAAGTGTCACACTGGCCTTTGTTTGTCTACCTACAGTCAGTGTCATATTTACCATAAGTTTGCATTCATATATACTTGTCTACTGGACCATGTTTTTTGTTCTTTTAGTCACAGACACACACACACACACACACACATATATATATATATATATATATATATATATATATATATATATATATATATATATATATATATATATATATGTATACATATATATATATGTATACATATATATATATATATATATATATATACATATATATATATATATATAGATATATATATATATATATATATATATATATATATATATATATATATATATATATATATATTCATGTACATAAGTTGCATTTTTAAATGTAGGAATAATTAACTAAAAATCATTCAAGTTTTAATTTTTACTTTATAATTACTCACACTTGCATCAACTATGTGTTTAGCTCCCCTAGTATCTTAGCTGAAAGGGTATTACACCTTGTTAATTTTTAATCTTTAACGTATATATTTTTATTATATGTATGTATTTATGTATAGGTTTCTGATATGTTTTGTTTATGGTTTTAAGTTAAGTATATACATTGTAAATGGAGAAGATATCTTGTATTAGTTGGATTGTTTACTGTTGCCACAATGGAGTTAGATGTTTTTATAACCCTACATGAATTAGTGAATGTAATTTACTTGTGGTTAATTTGTGATTGGTTTAATTGCATCCAGTTGTAAGTATATAAAGTGGTTAATTGTTGTCTTTTCTTTTGTCTGATGAAGTTGGAGCATTGTGTCTGACAAAAGTGCTCACAATAAATAGTGTGGTTTGGAGTACTTACAGCCTGCTTGCTTTTTTGTTATTTTACTCTTCCATATTGTGACAATGGCATCACATAAGCATGAAAACCAACTAAGTGTACATTGTTGGCTATTGGACTCTGGCGTGGCTACTCCACTTCTTTACTTTCTTACTGATGTTCAGTCTTAATGTTGGAAATGCAGGGAGCATTATGTTTTGATATTTTGATTCAAAGTCAAAAGTAATTTTATTGTCATTCAGACCATATACAAGTGCACAGCTGAATGAAATTAAGTACCTCTGAGCTGATGTACAAACAGAAACACAGAAACAAAAAAAAGCACTTTTAGAACAACAGTGACAACAGTAGTAGCAGAGCCACCCGAAGGCACAGAATGCACAGAAGCTTCATCAGCCAAGCTCAATTTCATGGACTACAGCAATCCACTCCATCCACATCATCACCAACTTCCTCTCCAACACCAGCAACTTCCCAAGTCCCAGTCCAGTATTCAGACACCATAGACCCAAGTCCAGTTCAAACAACAACTGGCAAACAAGTTAGGGTCTTTACTACCTGTAATTGCTGCAATCACTGCTACCTAAAAGGCTCGAACAACCACAAACCAGTTCATTGATCTTCCTACAGTCCTCAGCATCCACATTGTCACCAGATTCCATCTCCAACATTATCATCTGTGTCTGATATAGATCCAAATCCAATCTGGTTCCCTCTAACCCAGCAGATTCAATCCAGTCTTTACAATAATTGATCTTGGCAGACAAATCTGATTTCCTTCCCCACGCTCAGTTCAGATTCGCCACTGAAGGAAGTCTCAAACTTCCAGGATTAGTTTAAGGATCCTCAAACAAAGCAAAAAACCCAAGAAAGACACTACAGACATCACAGCTTCCATCAATAGCACACTCAACCAGGTCAAGAACAAACCATTCAATAGACTACAGAGCGGCATTTCACAAAAATTCAACATAAAAACACAAACGCACCTCAGGAGCCAGAAAGGCTGCTGCCACACAAAGCGCCACTATCTTCCCATCCATCAATCAACTATACTTGTGTGATAATTTTGCTTTGCCCTTGTTGTAATTTGCTTATTTTCAATAGGTTCTTTGTAGCATAATGTAATCTATTTATATGCTTGCAGCTTAGCTACTGGATAAATACAGTGATATGAAAGTAGATCTCTATTTAAATAAACATATTCTCACACTATATGTCACAGAAAAAAATGTATGTATTTATCTGTCAAAGTGGGTTCTCCTGTAAATTCCCAAGGTCAGTCTGATGAAGTATCAACTCACAAAGTACAACTCATCAGAAAAGTATTAAAGTAAGTATTTTCCTCATGACTACACCTCCCTAAACTTACGTGACAACTCCATGGTTAATGGGGTAAGGGGGAAGTACCATGCATAGATGTGCCAATGCCGATGCACACTTAGAAACAGAACTGGCAAAATTTCTTGCATAAAACAGAGATCATGGAATTCAGCATCAAGAGATTGAACTTAACCACGAGAAATCTCACCCAGTTTTCACTCAGTGAAGCCTTCAAGGTATTCAATCACAACTTTTTGTGCTCATGAAAAATTCAGTGCTATGAATGATCTTAAAATCCAAATCATATCACAAGTGAAAAAAAAAATCACAATATTGAGAGCATTATGCTGTACTAACATGTCAGTGCTTTATTCTGATTTGCTATGCATTAGGAGAGGGGCACTGTCAGAGTGCTTTACCAAACTGGAGAAGGTTGAGAACCATGGAGAGGAAGCTGCATTTTTCTCAAGCGTCGCTAAAACAGCACCTGTGATAAAAGCAGGGTAAAAGTACTACCCAGTGCAGTTCAGCAGCATGGCTTGGATTAAAACCAAGGCACATTTGCACCTGCCCAGTAATTTAAAGCAGCATGTGCTGTGTATGCAGAGCAGATTATTTGGGTTAGTTCTCCTTTAGGCAAGAGGATGATTGTTGTTGTATGTCTTTCTGCAAGATGTGTCGTATCTGAGAATAAAAGTAGTAGCTCATATGCAATCCTGCTTTTGCAGTTTGCCTACCTCACTAACCTGAGCAGAGGAAAAAGCTAACTGCTGTACAATTTCATAAGTCTGAACTAAATCATGTCATAAGTAAGAACCGAGGTTAAGGGAAGGAACAATCTTCTTTCAGTATCTTAAAGCAAATTATTATTGGCAACTGTGCCATGTTTTCTGCTAATTTTAAAATGTCTTTTTATGTACTTTGTTGTTGCTTATCAAAGATAATCTGCATAGACTTTTTTGTAGGATTAGCTGGTTTGAGAGACCAGTTTAATTACATGGTGGTGTAGGCAGTGAGTGTTTTTCACAAAAATAGATTGCAAGATGGGGCATATGAACAGTTTAATAGCATCAGTCTATGTCTGAGAAGGTGATACAGTTGTCTGATTAATATGCCTCTAAGAACAACCCAGACATTCATAGACTATAAATAGCATAGTCAGAAGAATGTGTCTTTACATTGTATTGTAGTGTATGTGCATGATATGATTTTTCTTCCTGTTTTTCATTGATACAGCAACCTGCTATCTTAAATAGATATGTATTAATTTATACACACACACAGACACACTGACTACCCACACACGTGCACGTGTGTATGCAGACACAAAGATGCACACATTTCATAGTTGTCATCTGAACAAGTATTGCTAAAGTAGATGATGTTCATGTGAATCTTAATGTTATAGATTTTATTATATTGGTATGCCCAGCGTACAGATATGATGTAACTTGTAAATAAAACAGGCTACAAACAGAATTGGTTTAAATGTTGGAAGTGGCCACACTTACTAGTTGGTTTACTATCACACTCATTTACATATTTATTATCATTAATCATTTTTATAGCAGATTGCCGAAGTGTCATGGATTTTGATCTTGAATGGGAAAAGAATGAACTTTCATTTCTTGCCAAACTTTATATTGTGTTTGTGTGTTATGTGATTCTTCCGCCTTCTAGATGTTGAAAGTGACCTGACAAATAAAGTCAGCTACTTCATTTGTGTAGTGCTGGAACCATATGGTTACAATGCTAATTAAAGTAAAATGTTGAAAAGTAATAGATTTTGAATCTGGAAGAAAATCACATTGACAACTTGCATCCTTGTAATGTTTCCACCTAATTTTTACCAAACCCATCCAAAGGCCATGGAAGGATAAATGTCTAGCTCTCATATGAAAAGCAGTTCTGCATGTATTCATTTTTTGGTATGTCCAAGAAGAGTGACTCTGAAACATGGTCTACATTATTTCAGTGAAAGCTTAAAATAACGAACGCTGTTTAATCGACCCAATAAAGTCGAAATCCCTAAATCCCGAGCACACAGAACAGCGATTTTTTTTCCCAGGTAAAAAAATCACCGGGCCGTGTTATGGACTTTGCCATTTCCTCCACTGTAGTGCGAACCCTGGAGTTAGTAATATTTAAGTAGGGGGGGGTGGGTCACATCCCCTCACATTGGGGGGGGGGGAGAAGCCCGCCCACTTTATTTTTTATTTTTTTTTTTTTACAGATCAGTGATTTTTTTCCCCTGGGGAAAAAAATCGCTGTTCCATGTGTTCAAGATTTAGGGATTTTGACTTTATTGGGTCGATTAAACACCACTCATTATTTTAAGCATTCGCTGAAATAATATAGACCTGAAAAACAGTGCTATTCATATTCATGGACTTTTATAAAATTTAGTTTTAGTGTGAATTTGGAACAAATGGTAAGGGATGCCCAAAGCATAATTCTATATTTCATATTCTGTTTAGGCTTGTTATTTGTTTTTCAGATATTGTTGCTGATTTAATATTTTCAGGTCTCTGCTTCATACACAAATGCAGAGAATTTCTTTAGCTGTTATCTGAAATGAGACTTCATGCAGGTATTTTAAAATCTTATTTTGGGATTGACATTTTTATAGAGCATGTGCATCTGTCTCTCTCTCTCTCTCTCTCCCTCTTTATTGCTCAATTGACAATGTAACATTCAAAAAGCCTAGCTGGGCTCTGCCTCTGCATTAAAAATGGTTGTCATTTTCACGAGAAGCCTGTGCAATGCTCATAATGCATTGGAGCTAAAATTAATGTATTGATTCTTTTTTGTTCCAGAATAGTGACATTGCTTATGGTGTGCACCCTAAAGAATATATGTTGAACCGTTCAACCAAACTTATTCATAAATTACTCAAATTGTGACTGTAATTTTAAACTGACAATAAATGCATTGACTCATGTAACTACATTCTCTGTCTGATTTGTGATCTAATATTGAAGGATAGGGATGAATTCTAGTTGGATAAGGGAAGATTTGATGTAGGAACATGGTGACAGGTGTAGAGGTGCAAGTTAAGTCATGGGTTACATAATGGCCACAAAACACATTAACTGAGTGACTTCGTTTTACTTTACCACTGACAGGATTCTTGGCACAAAACCCTTTAATTTAAATTGATGAAATTGCTATCTAGTAGGTACAGCACTGTACAGATGACTATAACTGCATGCCTTGAGTTTCACAGTGGGTTCCAAGAAATTGTCTTATTTAATCCATGCAGCAACAATTATTTTCCATCCTAACATTGGTGCAAAGCAGGAAAATTAAATTCTAACTGGTTAGGTAATAGTAACAGTTTTGCACTATACAGAGATCACACTCCATAATAAATAAAAAGCTTATCCTGTTAAGCACCTCTCTGATGGCAAATGGTAACAGCTGTAAACACACAAAAATGGCAGACTGAAGCACATTTAAATTGTCCCTGATTTTCAGGGATATCCCTGATTATCTTAATCCCTCCTAAACTGGTGACTTGTGGAGAAAAGGCGGTGAATTATATACATATATATATTAATAAATAATGATAGTAATTAAAGTTATAGACTTCTTTCACATCAGAAAATAGTATATTCATTCACATTTTCTTATTCTTTCAATATCTCAGGTTAATAGTACAAATATTTTAAAAGTGTCACTGATTGCCCCTGAGTACTATTGGATTTTTCTCTGATTCAGATGAGATTTGTCCTTTATTCGACTTTCAGGAGTGGAGCATTCACACCCCCCCCCTCCCCCCGCCGCATGAGAGGCAGACATAGAGGGTTCTAGTTAAAGTTTCAGGTCATCTCCAAAAGAGCAGCCTTCACCTCTTGTTGAGATGCAGAACTGCTAGCCACTGTTAACTAGTAGTGTATGCAGTAGCTGGTGAAGACTGAGGTGTTCTGGTCCACTCCCCAACCCCCCACAACTGGACCTTCCAAATGATGACAGAATGGGAAAACAAGTTAGAGCCATATAAGGAAAAGCATCCATTGCTGAAGTAAACTGACCACACAATGCATACACTGTCTGGACTGGGACTCTCCCCACCTACAGCAGCCAGAAGAAAACCAGATAATGTTAAGTATTTATGTACAAGATGGAAAAAACAGATAATGTTAAGTATTTATGTACAAGATGGAAAAACCAGATAATGTTAAGTATTTATGTACAAGATGGAAAAAACAGATAATGTTAAGTATTTATGTACAAGATGGAAAAACCAGATGATGTTAAGTATTTATGTACAAGATGGAAAAAACAGATAATGTTAAGTATTTACATACAAGACAGGAAAACCATGTAACATTAAGTATTTATGTGCAAGACAGGAAAACCAGGTAACAAATATCTATGTGCAAGAAAGGAAAACCAGGTAAGGTTAAAATGTATGTGCAAGACAGGAACATCAGGTAACATTAAGTATTTATGTACAAGGCAGGAAAACCAGGTAAAGTTAAGTATTTATGTACAAGAGTTATGAAAGTAGGAAAAAGTGGTACAGAAAAAAATGCTGACAGCACAGTTTTGACTCACTGTTGGGAAATTCTGCCTTCCACTGCTGAAACAGGTCAGGGTAGCACCCCTTACCAATGCTGCCATTGCTCACTAGGTGTGCAGTTTCCTCAAAGGGTCATTATATTAGCTAGCAAGCATTCCTTGAAGTTCTTATGCAGGAAAAAGAGGACATTTTGCTCTCCCTAACACACCAAGCTGGATTCCTGCATTTCACAATTCCTGCAGTAGCCATGGCCACTTAGTCATGTCCCGATAAGGACCAGAATGATAGCTCAGTGGATACAGACTCACATTTCTAAATCACATGCCATCTAATGTTCAACACTATGATATGGCTGCATCAATGCACAGCAGTGCTATGGGTATAAGCATACCATATGTATGAGCACACGTGTCATGTGCTTTATATTCACAGTGATGTACATCACAACAGCTGACATGTATGGGTAGTGCATTGCACAAACCAGAAATTCCCAGAGAGTAGTGCTAACTGGTTTCATTATTATAGCCGTTATTCTGATGGTCCCATTGCAGCACAGCAGAAGGGCATTAGTGCTATTTTGTACAGCACCACTTACAATCGTGTGGCTCCAAATCAGAGGAGTTTCACTAAACCCTCTATAGTATGTGGCTGCTGTGCTCACAACGCATATCTATCTTTCTAGTCATCCATCCATCTCTCCAGCCTTTGTTAACCAGGTTACTCCCACAAAGGTAGTAGCCTCTTTTCACGGGAGACCTGGTGTTTATATTACTATGGCAAATTTGGCCAGGGCATTTATAGTGTTGCAGATACCTATTACTGTGCCCCCTTACCTTTGCAGGTGATGATAACTGCTACCTGTCCACCCCCTAATTTGTGTGGGTATACTGATGTCTGTGGCACAGTCCGGACAGCCCATATACCACCCTGCATCTGTGGTGTGTGAAGCCATGTGCATCCTTTTATTCTCTGTTGTCTCTGACATGATCATAGTTATGGACCAGATACCACATCTTTGCATGTTTCCAGTGTACTGCACCCATTTCTGCATTGGCTGTAGTAATACTGTACCAGAGGTTTTGCTGCATATGCCTAGTCTGTATTGAAGTGCTCCTACCGAAGTGCCTGCACATCAGAAGTGCCCCTTCAGTAGTCGAATAGGTTCATAGGTACTCAGTATGCTGTTGATCTGTGAGGATCTTAAGAGGCCTAGCCTTACATTCCCATGGTAGTTTTAGCCTTATATTTTACATACAAATAACCAGAAACAAGGATATGTTAGGACAGTTGTATGTTTCCCTGTCTATGAGGGACAGAAGTGCTAAACCAGGGTTGAATTTGTGTTTACCAGTCCATTCATCCAACTAAAGTTTGAGTAGGGGAAGAGAAGAACTTTACTTCATGTGAAGTGGAAGGGGATTCCATAGACATTATGTTCTCTGTGATACAAACCTATCCCTTCAACATGTTCTATTTATTTTACAAACAGATTGAGATCTCTTAAGTGGGTCTTTATGATACCATTGGACTTGCAAATGGGTAATAGGTCTGTCAAAGCAGGGTTTGCTGAAGCTCTATACATGAGGCAGAGATCATATCCCAGTAGCCTGTATGATACTTAGAAGGGGGACAAGGCTTTCAGATGGTCTGCATATATATTTTTTTATAATTTAGGAATACCCTCTCCATTTTGTGCCCATATGGGCTTTGTTATAGACCCTTTACTGAATGGTCTGAGGATTGTGTATCAGGGTCACTAACCAAGACTCTAGGCATTCCTGGCATCATCTGCAACACACAACACACAGCATATTATATATGGCCTGTTCCTGCTTGCATGGTGCCTATGTGTATAGACCTGTCTGGCTAGCATGTGTATGCACCTACCATCCAGGTATACTTATGGGAAATCCTCTTGCAGGCTCCATTGTCATTGGTCAGTTGAGTGTCAACTGTGTGTCATGTGAACTGCCCAGCTGGCACATTTAGTATTGTAGACATTGACACAGACATTACTGAGCATGTAGCAGTTGGAACATTAAGTCCTTCCCTTTGCTGTATTGCAAGCCTTGTTGACAGCATGGGACCTTGATAGTAATGTGTGTGCAATCTATGACCCATGGGACCTCAGATAAATGGGTTATGTTATAGAAAGCCTGAATGATGTTGTCTCCTTTGCTGTTCTGGGGAACCAAATATGCTCTCCAAATGTTGTAGCATAATATTGAGAAAGTGGTTTAGGATATAGGATGATGACATATGTAATATCCCTAATGTGTCCCATGTAGGTCACTGGAAGTTTCTGGTAGCTAAGATAGGCATACCATGTTTCTCCCGCAATTCTACTTTGCGGCTACATAATTTGAATAGGTTCCTTACAGTGTCCCTGAACACTCAGAACCAGTTCACAGTCTGTTGCTCTGCAAGCTGGCAGCATTTGTACCTCCACTGGTTGCTCAGATGGCCACAGTAAGCAACAACTGTGTACACTGGTTCCATTGTCAGCTACCATTACAGACGGGGCTATTGCTAGCATGGCTGTCATTGTACACACCGATCACAGTGGTCAAACTGGGTATCTGCTGCCAACATAGCACTGAATCTTCTACATTTATGAATTGCTCTTCCATGTTGGTTCCTTCATTTGCGTAATGCTTGTGGTTACTTTGCATTTGGCTCCTCACTTATGCTGTTAGGCCGTCATTAGCCTGCGCTGCATTACACTCTATTTTGACCATTCCTCAGCCATACTATTAGTGTCCTAGAGTTTTCTGTAACATGTACATGACCAGTATTCACACTAATTAGCTATGAATCCCAGCTTTCATGGTTACCTTCTGTGGCAGAAAATGCTGGAACAAAATCTTTTAGGTGATATGTCCATCTGAAAAGGCACAATTCAAAAGTTAAATCAAGCAAGTTTTTTCGGACAAGTGGAAGTGCCCCTGTAAAGTGAATGAATCCAAACCAAGCCTGTACTTTAAATGTTTTTGCGGTTTGCTTGTTATTCTCTGTGATCGGTCTGTCACTAACCTCACCATGTGATTCTTTTTCTCATCTCTGCTGATTTTTTTCTGATGTCTGCCCTATTTTTCTTACCTTCAAAATATCACTTAAAATCTTATTTCATAAATAATAGTAGGGTTAACTATTTTTCCATACCTGTGTTATATATTCAAATTATGTGCATTGTATTATGCCAAGTTCTGTTTTTTAGTAGACGGTTCTGCATGTAGGTTATTGTGCAGTTTTTATTTTTACTGTAGTGCCAGACATGAACTTTACATATTTGTTTGAAAACTACCTTCTTGGATCTACACTGAAAATCAGACTTTCCATATAAATATAAAAATATATGTTATTGTTATAAGCATTTTTGAAAGGTTGTATTTTCTTTTAATTAGTAGAGTTTCTACAGACTTCCTTAGGCAGTAATGGTTCTTCCTTTCCTTGCATACCTGAGAATCCCAGTACCCCAGCAGCTGCCAGCCCTTCACACAATGCTTGTGTACTACAGGGTCATGCCATACAGACACATTCACGAGTCATGCTGTTTTTTGTTTTGTGTGTGTGTGTGTGTGTGTTTTAATTAATTCCTGTTGTATTATTTTGAAAGTCTGTGCAAAGTCTAAATCTGAGGTGTTTTGTTTGTTTTTCCATCCTACCCAGTTCCCTTATTGTATACCGTCTGTAATGAAGATTATACCATGTAATCTAAAAACAGCTTTGTACATAGTGCATAGACACACACACACACACACACACACACACACACACGTGTATATATTTATATATATGTGAACTTTTCTCCTCTTGGTAACATTGTTGCCCTTCAGCATCATTACGTTTAAGGTCATTAAAAATAGTCTCACTAGTCCACAGTGAATCGTATTGTACCTCATGTGAGACAACAGCTTTCTGCTTGAGCCTGTCATCGTGTGTCCTGTGTGTTGTCATATCATGTGTCCTATGTGCGCTCTTATCATGTGTCCCGTGTGCTGTCTTATCATGAGTCCTGTGTGCCTGTCATATCATGTGTCCTGTGTGCTGTCATATCATGTGTCCTGTGTGCTGTCATATCATGTGCACTGTCTGCTGTTTTGTTGTGTGTCCTGTAAGCTGTTTTATCGTGTGTCCTGTGTGCCTGTCATATCATGTGTCCTGTGTGCCTGTCATATCTTGTGTCCTTTGTGCCTGTCATATCTTGTGTCCTGTGTGCTATGTCATGTGCCCTGTGTGCCTGTCATATTGTGTGCCCTGTAGTGCCTGTCATATTATGTGTCCTGATCATTGGGTAGTTTGTTATTCAACCATGCAGTGTATCCCACTAAGCAGGTGGAAAAGGCATTTGTTAATGACTTATGTACGACTGCCATATGCCCTAGTAAAATCTTTCTGGGTGGGAGGCCTAAGCACACCCTTGCTACTTCCACATACTAACTCACAGATCATTGTACCTTAAGATTCTGAGGTTTATCCCCCCACATTCTGACTTTTACTTCTGCTACTCCAAGGACGGCAGCTGTGATTCTTGGAATATCAAGGCAAAACTACTAATATAAAAAAGCTTTTTTTCTAGCAAAATACCAGAACTGCCATGTGTAATCACAGCAAAAGGGCTCTTTTCACTACCCAACCTTTCCATTCATTAGTCAAATTGCGCTGATAGAAATGAAATTCAAAAAGATAGGTTGCCCAATTGTTTTGACTGCTGTTTGAGGGTTTTTTTTCTCTTTAGTGCGGCTAAAAGGACTTCAAAACTAGAAGGCCCCTTTAATGCATAAAAGTAACACAGCACTTCAGCTGTTTCCTTCATCACATTCCCACCAAGCTAGAACTGGTATTTGATGTCCCAGACCATCCCAGTTGATCCCAGACTATCCCAGTTACTGTCTTCAGATACCACTATATCTCCTTAACAGCCAATCCTAGATGTATTTCATTGCCAGAACTTGCCCCTCAACTTCTCAAGAAGTAGGCTTTGGTGCAAAATTCCTAGAGTCAGACAGCAATGATCCTATAGGGAGTGACACAGAACAGCATGGTAGAAACCCACATATGTGGTCACCAGTTGAATTCTGTATCAACGAGAGTGACTTGTACAAAACTACCTGCCTAGTCCATAATTTTATGTCACTTCCTTCAGTGAGTACTTGCCTGCAAGGCTCCTGGGTTTCCCCAAGAGGTCACAAGAACAATCCCTCTCAAACCCTCCCTGGGAATAGTATAGCAGTCCATCAGCCATTTCAACCTACCCACTCCCTCAAACTGACCCTTCCAGCGACCTGAGACTCATCCTGAGCTCAGGTTGCTAGTAGCACAGACAGAAATCTTGCCTCTGTGCCATCAGGCTGGCGTTGGTTATTTAATTTTTGTTTGGATGTTTTGTTTCTAGGTTGAGGTCCATTTTTAGTGGAGGCCCAGAAACTAATTTGAGTTAAACGACTTGCACAGAGTTACATATTAGGCAAACAGAGACTATGAGAATCAGACCCATGACTATAGAATGAATCTCATAACTTTAATCCTGAATGCTAAGCTACCAGAAAGGTGTTCAAGACTGACTTAAACCTACAGTGTCTAATGCCAAACACAGTACCCATGGACAACATTGGATTTGGGTGAATGATGAAAGAATTTAGCAGCTTAAATGAAGTTACCTGATATGTAACAATGGTGGTTGTAAATGTTAGCTGTAGCTGTGTTGATGGCAGCGAGGAATGAGATCTAAGCAGCCACAGCAGCTGACTCTATCATAAAGGCAGTAGTTAGGTACTTGTTATCCATGTTGTTTCTGAGTAACTATGCAGGTTGTTTATAGAGATTGCCATGGATCAGATCTGGTACCGGTGACATGTAACTGTATCAGGATAGGTGAATGGCAGCATAGTCTTACCTGAGCACTGTCGACTGTTGTTTGTCTCCTAGGGTTAGGTTATTTTTTATAGCCTTCATAGTTTGTATGTGAAATGCAGAAGGGGTTTCTCACGACAGCACATCTTATTTGTTTGATTAAAAAAAATAGTGAAAGCTGGAGTCCGCAAAAGCAATTCACTTACGACTATCTTACCTGTATGCAACGTGATAGTTACGACTATCTTACCTGTATGCAGCGCGCTGGTTACTACTATCTTACCTGTATGCAGCATGCTAGTTACTACTATCTTACCTGTATGCAGTGTGCTAGTTACTACTATCTTACCTATATGCAGCGTGCTAGTTACTACTATCTTACCTGTATGCAGCGTGCTAGTTTTACTACTATCTTACCTGTATACAACGTGCTAGTTACTACTATCTCACCTGTATGCAATGTGCTAGTTACTACTATCTTACCTGTATGCAACGTGCTAGTTACTACTATCTTACCTGTATGCAGCGTGCTAGTTACTACTATCTTACCTGTATGCAGCGTGCTAGTTACTACTATCTTAACCTGTACGCAACGTGCTAGTTACTACTATCTTACCTGTATGCAACGTGCTAGTTACTACTATCTTACCTGTATGCAACGTGCTAGTTACTACTATCTTACCTGTATGCAGCGTGCTAGTTACTACTATCTTACCTGTATGCAGCGTGCTAGTTACTACTATCTTACCTGTATGCAGCGTGCTAGTTACTACTATCTTACCTGTATGCAGCGTGCTAGTTACTACTATCTTACCTGTATGCAACGTGCTAGTTACTACTATCTTACCTGTATGCAACGTGCTAGTTACCACTATCTTACCTGTATGCAACGTGCTAGTTACTACTATCTCACCTGTATGCAACGTGCTAGTTACTACTATCTCACCTGTATGCAACGTGCTAGTTACTACTATCTCACCTGTATGCAACGTGCTAGTTACTACTATCTTACCTGTATGCAACGTGCTAGTTACTACTATCTTACCTGTATGCAACGTGCTAGTTACTACTATCTTACCTGTATGCAACGTGCTAGTTACTACTATCTTACCTGTATGCAGCGTGCTAGTTACTACTATCTTACCTGTATGCAGCATGCTAGTTACTACTATCTTACCTGTATGCAGCGTGCTAGTTACTACTATCTTACCTGTATGCAACTTGCTAGTTACTACTATCTTACCTGTATGCAACGTGCTAGTTACTACTATCTTACCTGTATGCAACATGCTAGTTACTACTATCTCACCTGTATGCAACGTGCTAGTTACTACTATCTTACCTGTATGCAACTTGCTAGTTACTACTATCTTACCTGTATGCAACGTGCTAGTTACTACTATCTTACCTGTATGCAGCGTGCTAGTTACTACTATCTTACCTGTATGCAGCGTTCTAGTTACTACTATCTTACCTATATGCAGCGTGCTAGTTACTACTATCTTACCTGTATGCAACGTGCTAGTTACTACTATCTTACCTGTATGCAGCGTGCTAGTTACTACTATCTTACCTGTATGCAGCGTGCTAGTTACTACTATCTTACCTGTATGCAGCGTGCTAGTTACTACTATCTTACCTATATGCAGCGTGCTAGTTACTACTATATCAAACCAAGATCCGGTGCAATGAAGGTTATCCAAAGTAGGCACAGTAAGCAAATAGCAGTTGATAAAGTAATACGGGTTTATTATTTAACAAGTAAGCCTCCAACAACGAACATCAACGACCAACAAACAAATTCCTTTAGATATAAAGTGCAAACATTAAGCGCTTTCGTCTCCACACCGGGAGACCTCTTCAGAATAACTTTACAAAAATCAAGTTTGCCTTATATACATCTTGCTCTGCCTCATTAATCAATTAGTTTGTCAATTAACTAAATTGCTGCTGCATTACAATCTTATTCAAGCAAAGTTAACTAAGTGAAATATAACTTTATATATTTTGAAGGGGATTACTATCACCAGAAAAAAGGAGTGGCCATGGGATCGGCCTGTGCACCCGTACATGCAAACATTATTATGTTATACTGGGAAAGGGAATATGTTTTTAAAAGTGAATATAATCAATATATTTCTCAATATTTTAGGTTCCTGGATGATATATTTATTTTTTGGAAAGGAACCAGGGAGAAAATTGAGGAGTTTATAAGTTATATTAATGTTACAACATCCTTTTTGAGGTTTACACATGAGATAGAAACAGAGGTAACACACTTTCTTGATGTTAAGCTTACTAAGGACAGGATGAACAAGAAATACAAATGCAACATTTACAGAAAAGAACACTTTTCGAATTCGTACCTGCATTACCATAGTGACCATCCCAAACAGCTTAAGAAGAATACTGTCAAAGGTCAGATGATTAGGATGGCCAGAATGATATCGGATGAAGAAGAATTTTTAAAAGAAATTATTCATTTAGAACAACTCTTTAAGGAGAGGGGGTACCCTAGTAATCTTATCAACTCGGTCAAGGGAACTGTGGTATCGGGTAGGGGAACTAGATATCACCCCCTTCTAAGTGGGGAGAGTCAAGAAGCTGTAGCAACCATCGGTTGTATTGAACAGAGCTTGAAAGGTGTAGAAGGAAGACAGGAGGAGGTGGGGTTAACACCCTACTTGACTACCACATACTATTATGGAACCTTTCGGTTAAACAGGGGGATACATGAAACCTGGAATATGTTTAAAAACATAGCTACAAAAACTGATGTTTTTAAAAATAAACTGAGATTCAGTTACAGGAGAAATCACAATATTAAGAATATCTTGGAAAGGAAAGGAAATACTATGACAGGTACCAACAGGAAGCAAGGAACATACAAATGTGGAAGGTGTGCTCAATGTTCATATATATACAACAAGAAAGAGGTAATGATTGCAAGTATACCTCAAAAATTGGTGGCTGGAAGCTACAGTAGTTGTTACACCAAGGGCCTAGTGTATTTAGTAATCTGTACAGCATGTGAGAGTTTTTACATTGGCAAGATGGAGAGGTTGTTGCGGAACAGAATTTATGAGCACACCCATGATATAAACAGACACAATGAGAACAACGCATTATACAGACATGCCATTAAATGTGAAAAGGCCGATTTCAAGTTTTGGGTTCTGGAGGTGGTACCATATCTGGATAGAGGGGGTGATTGGGAAGCTAAGATTCAATATAGGGAAATGATATGGCAACTCAGGCTTGATGCATGTTGTGGTAAGGGCCTGAATGATCATATTTCCATCACCCCAGCATTGAAGTTTTTAGCCTCAGACCCCAAACTGGCTAAGGGTGTACAACAACAGTAGATGTTCAGCATCTATCTACAGTTTGATTTGATATTGTACTGCAGGAAACAAAACCTTCTTGTGTTTAAAGTTGAAAAATGAGAGTGTTTTAGTAAGTACTATATAAAAAAGCTTTCTTACTTAGAAAATATCCAACATTTGACTCAGTATTTATCTTAATGTTTATTTATTCATGTATTTAATTATTTAATTATATATTTATTATACATTATATATTTATATACAAACATATATACACTCACACCACTCATTATGTATTTACAAGTATTTTAAGTATTTTAACATTAATAATTTATACATTTATATATTTATATATTTATAAGGTTTTTATTATCAACTATATCCATTATACATATGACGTCGTATATTTTTAGATTTCTATATATTCATGCTTGTATATTTATATTTATATGGATAATGTCATAATTCAAATGAATTTTTTAAAGAAAAGGGGCTATTATATCTGCATGTTTTTTCTTGGAAGGAAAAATGTATGTTAACTGACAATTACCAGTGTTTGTCCACATGAGACACTATACAGATAGGGCTTATACAATGAAGCAAGTGGCATAGAAGTGTTGTTTATTAACTACTTGCATTTTTTGCTTTTTCTTCTAAAATTTTTATTGCATAAATACAAATATAAATGTGTTGTTTTTTGTGAATGTCCTATTGAATGTAATCATTACTCAGTAGGAATTTTTTATTAAGTTAAGCAGGACTTTATTTTATTTCATTCAAGCCAAAGAAAATTTCACTTAGTTAACTTTGCTTGAATAAGATTGTAATGCAGCAGCAATTTAGTTAATTGACAAACTAATTGATTAATGAGGCAGAGCAAGATGTATATAAGGCAAACTTGATTTTTGTAAAGTTATTCTGAAGAGGTCTCCCGGTGTGGAGACGAAAGCGCTTAATGTTTGCACTTTATATCTAAAGGAATTTGTTTGTTGGTCGTTGATGTTCGTTGTTGGAGGCTTACTTGTTAAATAATAAACCCGTATTACTTTATCAACTGCTATTTGCTTACTGTGCCTACTTTGGATAACCTTCATTGCACCGGATCTTGGTTTGATCTATTAATTTGTGGTGGTACGAGTGTTTGGTTACTAGTTACTACTATCTTACCTGTATGCAACGTGCTAGTTACTACTATCTTACCTGTATGCAGCGTGCTAGTTACTACTATCTTACCTGTATGCAGCGTGCTAGTTACTACTATCTTACCTGTATGCAACGTGCTAGTTACTACTATCTTACCTGTATGCAGCGTGCTAGTTACTACTATCTTACCTGTATGCAGCGTGCTAGTTACTACTATCTTACCTGTATGCAACATGCTAGTTACTACTATCTTACCTGTATGCAGCGTGCTAGTTACTACTATCTTACCTGTATGCAGCGTGCTAGTTACTACTATCTTACCTGTATGCAGCGTGCTAGTTACTACTATCTCACCTGTATGCAGCGTGCTAGTTACTACTATCTTACCTGTATGCAGCATGCTAGTTACTACTATCTTAACCTGTACGCAACGTGCTAGTTACTACTATCTTACCTGTATGCAACATGCTAGTTACTACTATCTTACCTGTATGCAACGTGCTAGTTACTACTATCTTATCTGTATGCAACGTGCTAGTTACTACTATCTTACCTGTATGCAGCGTGCTAGTTACTACTATCTTACCTATATGCAGCGTGCTAGTTACTACTATCTTACCTGTATGCAGCGTGCTAGTTACTACTATCTTAACCTGTACGCAACGTGCTAGTTACTACTATCTTACCTGTATGCAGCGTGCTAGTTACTACTATCTTACCTGTATGCAGCGTGCTAGTTACTACTATCTTACCTGTATGCAGCGTGCTAGTTACTACTATCTTACCTGTATGCAGCGTGCTAGTTACTACTATCTTACCTGTATGCAGCATGCTAGTTACTACTATCTTAACCTGTACGCAACGTGCTAGTTACTACTATCTTACCTGTATGCAGCGTGCTAGTTACTACTATCTTACCTGTATGCAGCGTTCTAGTTACTACTATCTTACCTGTATGCAGCGTGCTAGTTACTACTATCTTACCTGTATGCAGCGTGCTAGTTACTACTATCTTACCTGTATGCAACGTGCTAGTTACTACTATCTTACCTGTATGCAGCGTGCTAGTTACTACTATCTTACCTGTATGCAGCGTGCTAGTTACTACTATCTTACCTGTATGCAACGTGCTAGAAACAATGCAGTAATCAGAGTTTTAGCAAAGGGTACACCTGTTTTTGTGCTTCAGATTGTCTTTGTGTTTCAACAACTGCTAAAATAAAATGAAATGCTCATAATGTTTTGAGAAATCAAAATAAACTAAGTTAGATTTGTTAACTTGTTACTTCACTCTTACGAAAACTTAGGGTCAGTCAGTCAAAACAGCTACCGGTGTGACATACTTAATTTTTAATTTTTGTTCCAGTATTTATAAAAAAAAAATGCTCTTCAAGCAGTTTTTTTCCCAGGATTTGTTTATCTGCTAAGTAGTAAAGAAGTCCATCTTTAAATAAATGAAGTATTCCAGTGACAAAGTGTTGCATTGTCACACCCAGGCACATCCTATAGTTTGTAGATCATAATATCAGAGCAGAAATCGCATCATGAATAGGTGCACTTCGTGTCTAGGCAGGGGAAGGTAAAGGAAAGCTCCCACCTACCCCCCCCCACCACCACTATTGGTAGGAAACATGCTGGATGTTTTGGAGAACAGTTTTTGTATACATGAATGTTGTCCAAAGGGTCAATTTGAAGTAATGAGCACAAGGCACACAAAGTGAGCTTTTCTTTTCAGCAACAAAAGGAAAGCATCTTCTGGCAAGTGCAGTTGTAAACTGAACCTTGCTTACTTTATAGCTCACCTGCCAAAACAATGAAGTATTGTTGACCCATTTACCCACCTCTGTTCTCTACCATTCGGGAATCACTAGTGTATAGATCCCCATCTTGGCTGAAAACTAGATAACAGCGAACTCAAATAGTCCCCTTTATTCATAATATGGCTGAGGTATTTTTCTTTCATGTATGCACTGCAGACAAATCTCAACAAATCCACTGCCCTCCCACTGGCAACACACAAATCTGACGTGGAGTGCAGAAAGGAAGAAAACGAGGAATTAAACCCTGGAGCTATCAAGAGGAAGGAATTGAATAGTATTACTTGGGAAAACTGAAAATAAAGCTGTGTTCCCTGCATGTCGATATTAGCTTGAGGCAAATGGCTGTAATATTTGTTATTTTTCAGCATCATTTGAAAAGTTTAACTGTGACAACTGTACTGTCCTTGCACCATATCAACATAAACATTGCTGAGGACTGCATGAGGATATACACAGACACATACACACACATCTGTATAAAATGTATGTGCACAGCAATATTTTAGGATGCATTTTATTAATTTATGTAATACTCTTGCACCCAGTTAGGAGAGTGCACATATGCAAGGCTTCTTTTGACTGCACAGGAGTGGTATCCCACGTGCAGTTTCCAGGCAACGTGGAGCACAACTGCTTGTCAGTATTTAGGAAGCAGTTACCTCAGAAACCCAGCAGAGGCCAATTACTCACATGATTAAATTAATTAAAATTATCCAGGGCATGTACCATCTTACCTCCCATTGCTCCAAAGCAGCTGAGGTCATGGACAGGAATATAATTAGGAAGAATTGTAACAATGATAAACACACACACACACACACACACACACACACACACATTAGCACACATACACATGCACATGCACACACACATATAAAAATGGCTAACATTTGACAGCGGCCCACGTCCCAGCACAAGCAGATGCACAGGCTGTTACACCTTATCTGAGACTTTATGTTATTCAGTTGTTTTTCTTCTTTTTATTTTTCTAGTAAACATGTTGGAGTTTGTTTCCTTTCCCTTAACCTAAGGTACTAATTCTCTTTGTTACGTATCACTAATGTGAAATCCATATTTATGATTATCTGATGCTTAAATAAATGACTACTCTATGTGGTTTGCAAGCAACATTGTGAAATATCTGGATTGTTTATTTTTTTCAGTGAATGAGAAACTAACAAATATGAAGTGTAAGCAAATATCATAGATATGCTTTCCATAGTATATGGTAAAAAATATGTATTATGTATAACTGATTTGTGCAACGTAGCAGTTATTGTCTAAATAATATATATTTGCAGGAAAGTTCCATGCAATAGAATACACATGCACAAACCCAAGCACATAGACATGCACACAGATACAACTATACATGCTATACCCATATGCACACACATATGCACACACATACAAGTATGCACACCTACCCCCCCACACATGCACTCACAAGCACATATGTACACACAGACATACATGTATGCATCTACATGCCCATACAGTCATGCACACACATGCAGATACACTGCAATGCACATATTGAATGCAATGTAAATGAATCTTTTTTCCTTTTGTTATTTCAGTTTGTTATGTAACTTAGCAATGTGAAAATTCTATATGTTATGTAACTTGTTATGCGGAGCTTCGCAGCTTAGCAATGTGAAAATTATATATTCTATGTAAGTTGTTATGTGGAGCTTTTCTCCCCGGGCCTCCACTGAAAATGGGCTCTCGTGCCCAGTGGACCTCCCCGGTCATGAAACTGGAATAAATAAATAAATAAATAAATAAATAGTCACGTACTAATATACACAATCACACACACAGCAAAAATTATTACTAATAGGTTATTAAGGCTGGAATTGTCATCAAAACAGCATATGCATTATTCTTCCTCTCCTCACATCTAGTGACAATGGTCAAAAAAATAAGAAATGTCACTAGAGGGATATGTCTGATCTCTAATCACCACTTTCTTCAGTAAAACTGCTAACAGTGTGTTTTCTACAAGTTTTTGCTTTACAAGTTCATTTAGTACACAGTCAGGTAGATGCCTGTGTGTGTGTGTGTGTGTGTGTGTGTGTGTGTGTGTGTGTGTGTGTGTGTGCGTGCGCGTGCAAGCATGTGTGTGTGTGTGTGTGTGTGTGTGCTGTGTGCTCGTACATGTATGTTGTGAAATATGCTTGCAGGTTTTTTGAGGGATGTGAGTCTGGAATAGAGCATATTTCATGTAGATAAGGCAAGTGGTTATAGTCTGTGCATTATAGTAGCAGTATGAATAAGTGCAGGCTGGTGCAGTAATGCCTTTTAGTAGCAGTATGAATAACTGTATGCTGGTGCATTAATGCCTGCTAGTAGCAGTTTGAATAACTACATGCTGGTGTATTAATTCATGTTAGTAACAGTATAAATAAGTATATGCGGCTGCATTAATGCCTGTTAGTAGCAGTATGACTACGTAAATGCTGGTGCATTAATGCCTGTTAGTAGCAGTATGAATAAGTATATGCTGGTGCATTAATGCCTGTTAGTAGCAGTATGAATAAGTATATGTTGATGCATTAATGCCTGTTAGTAACAGTATGAATATGTATATGCTGGTACATTAATGCCTGTTACTAGCAGTATGAATAAGTAAATGCTGTTGCGTTAATGCCTGTTAGTAGCAGTATGAATAAGTATATGCTGGTGCATTAACACAGTATGAATATGTAAATGCTGGTGCATTAATGCCTGTTAGTAGCAGTATGAATAAGTATATACTGGTGCATTAATGTCTGTTAGTAGCAATATGAATAAGTATTAATTCCTGTTAGTAGCAGTATTAATGCCTGTTACTAGCAGTATGAATAAGTAAATGCTGGTGCATTAATGCCTGTTAGTAGCAAGTATGAATAAGTGTATGCTGGTTCATTAATGCCTGTTAGTAGCAGTATGAATAAGTACATGTTGGTGCATTAATGCCTGTTACTAGCAGTATGAATAAGTAAATGCTGGTGCATTAATGCTTGTTAGTAGCAGTAAGAATAAGTATATGCTGGTGCATTAATGCTTGTTACTAGCAGTATGAATAAGTAAATGCTGCTGCATTAATGCCTGTTAGTTGCGGTATGAATACGTATATGCTGGAGCATTAATGCTTGTTACTAACAGTATGAATAAGTAAATGCTGTTGCATAAATGCATGTTAGTAGCAGTATGAATAAGTATATGCTGGAGTATGAATGCCTGTTACTAGCAGTATGAATAAGTATACGCTGGCACATTAATGCCTGTTAGTAGCAGACTGAATAAGTAAATGCTAGTGCATTAATGCTTGTTAGTAGCAATATGAATAAGTAAATGCTGGTGCATTCATGCCTGTTAGTAGCAGCATGAATAAGTATATGCTGGTGCATTAATGCCTGTTACTAGCAGTATGAATAAGTAAATGCTGTTGCGTTAATGCCTGTTAATAGCAGTATGAATAAGTGTACGCGGGTGCATTAATGCCTTTTAGTAGCAGTATGAATAAGTATATGCTGGTGCATTAATGTCTGTTACTAGCACTATGAATAAGTAAATGCTGGTGCATTAATGCCTCTTCTTAGCAGTATGAATAAGTATATATATGCTGGTGGATTAATCCCTGTTACTGGCAGTATGAATAAGTAAATGCTGGTGCACTGATGCCTGTTAGTGGCAGTATGAATAAGTATATGCTGGTGCATTAATGTCTTTTATTAGCAGTATGAATAAGTAAATGCTGGTGTATTAATGCCTGTTAGTAGCAGTATGAGTAAGTATATGCTTGTGCATTAATGCCTGTTAGTACCAGTATGAATAAGTATATGCTTGTGCATTAATGCCTGTTAGTACCAGTATGAATAAGTATATGCTGGTGCATTAATGTCTTTTACTAGCAGTATGAATAAGTAAATGCTGGTGTATTAATGCCTGTTAGTAGTAGTATGAATAAGTATATGCTTGTGCATTAATGCCTGTTAGTACCAGTATGAATAAGTATATGCTTGTGCATTAATGCCTGATAGTAGCGGTATGAATAAGTAAATGCTGGAGCATTAATGCCTGTTAGCAGCAGTATGAGTGCCTTCTGTGTGGAGTCTGCATGTCCTCCCCACGGTCGAGTGGCCTCCGAAAGACATGCATGAATGGATGTGCCTTCACTGAAGGTTGGGCGTCGGGCTGGCAACTCGGCACCATAAAAATCTACTGCCAATCATTAGCAGACCGGAGTTCCGCTGTGGTGACCCCTAACCGGGAAAAGTCAAAAAGACAAACAAGTAGCAGTATGAATAAGTATATGCTGGTGCATTAATGTCTGTTAGTAGCAGTATGAATAAATATATGTTGATGCATTAATGCCTGTTAGTAACAGTGTGAATAAGTATATTCTGGTGAATTAATGCCTGTTACTAGCAGTATGAATAAGTAAATGCTGTTGCATTAATGCCTGTTAAGTAGTAGTATGAATAAGTATATGCTTGTGCATTAATGCCTGTTAGTAGCAGTATGAATAAGTATATGCTGGTGCATTAATGTCTGTTAGTAGCAGTATGAATAAGTATATGCTGGTGCATTAATGTCTGTTAGTAGCAGTATGAATAAGTATATGCTGGTACATTAATGTCTGTTAGTAGCAGTATGAATAAGTATATGCTGGTGCATTAATGTCTGTTAGTAGCAGTATGAATAAGTATATGCTGGTACATTAATGTCTGTTAGTAGCAGTATGAATAAGTATATGCTGGTGCATTAATGCCTGTTAGTAGCAGTATGAATAAGTATATTCTGGTGCATTAATGTCTGTTAGTACCAGTATGAATAAGTATATTCTGGTGCATTAATGTCTGTTAGTAGCAGTATGAATAAGTATATGCTGGTGCATTAATGCCTGTTAGTAGCAGTATAAATAAGTATATGCTGGTGCATTAATGTCTGTTAGTACCAGTATGAATAAGTATATTCTGGTGCATTAATGTCTGTTAGTACCAGTATGAATAAGTATATTCTGGTGCATTAATGTCTGTTAGTAGCAGTATGAATAAGTATATTCTGGTGCATTAATGTCTGTTAGTAGCAGTATGAATAAGTATATGCTGGTGCATTAATGTCTGTTAGTAGCAGTATGAATAAGTATATGCTGGTGCATTAATGTCTGTTAGTACCAGTATGAATAAGTATATTCTGGTGCATTAATGTCTTTTAGTAGCAGTATGAATAAGTATATGCTGGTGCATTAATGCCTGTTAGTAGCAGTATGAATAAGTATATGCTGGTGCGTTAATGCCTGTTGGCATGTTTGGTTGCTCGGTTCTGGTTTTCAGCAGAGGGATATTTCCATGCAGGTACAATGACTCCAGCTTGCATACTCAGAGTGATTTACTTGATAGTTATTGCTTGAGTGATGGTGCCTTGAAGCAGGACCAGAAAAGGTAGAGAAGAGAACAACAGCAACATACCAGCTCATACTAATCGCTGTAGCAGGGAAGTGCAGGCGTGAGATGTCCTGAGGAACTGAATCCTATTTAGTAATGTAATAGTTCAGTACCTCAATGTTTCCAAGCTACATACAAGAATGTGAGGGGCACGTATTTAAACAATTATTTGTCAGTATTCTCAGTGCGGTGTCACATTACAGAAGGTGTCACTAAGTCACTACTGCTCCACAAAGCTTGTTCCATCATTTCCATTGGTGGCCACAGTATTGTCTGCCTGAAGCATGGAGGTCCTCCTTGTCTCTATGGCAATTTCCCCAGGTTTTCTCCCAGATCCCAAATACTTACTGACAAGTGAAATGGTGATCCTGTAAATTGCCTGTACATGTGATTGTGTATGGGTGTATGTGTCTCTGTGTGTTTTTCTGTGTGTGCCTGGTTGGTAACTCTCAACTCTCCACATTTTAGAATGGTGTCTCTAATTTTTTCTCAGACATTTACACAATCCCTTGTAAAGTTGAACATTACCTTGAGAAGTTCTAATGTACTAAGTTATAAAAAGTGCTTTTGTCTAGTTTTAAATTAATAGTAAAACATTTTTAAAAATGTTCCTAATTTGAGACCTTTTTCTTCATTATTTTTTTGCTTTGCCTGCAACTTGGGAAGAAAAGTTTGAGAGGTATGTAGTGTGTGTGTGTGTGTGTGTGTGTGTGTGTGTGTGTGTGTGTGTGTGTGTGTGTGTGTGTGTGTCTGTGTATGTGTGAACAGGAGTGCATATGTGTGAATTTGTGTATGTATGTGTACATGTATGTGTGTCTGTGAATATGAGTGCATGTGTGTGCATATGCGTATGTGTGTGTGTAAATGTGTGTGCATGTGTGCATTTGTGCACATGTATGTATGAGTGAGTGTTTGATTATGTGCCTATGTGTGTCTGTATGTGTGTTTATGTTTGTGTGTGCATGGGTGCGTGTTCACATTTGTGTAAGGGAAAGTGCCTTTTTGTGAATGTATTCACATGTGTTTGTGTATGTGCATATGTCTGTGTTTGTGCATGCTTATGTGCACATGGAAGCATGTATGTATCTGAGAGAATGTTTATGTGCATATGCATGCCTAAGTGTGTGTTTGTGTATGTGTGGGTACATGTGTGTGTTTGTGCATATATATGTGTGTGTGTGTGTGTGTGTGTGTGTGTGTGCACATGGGTGCACGTGCATGAGTGGATATGTCTGTGTGCATGTGAGGATATGTGCATATGGGTGAGTGTTTTTGTGTGAGAGCACATGTGTGTATGGAAGTGTATGTATGCGCCCTGTGATAGCTGACACCATATTCAGGGCTGGTTCTCTGGCTTACGCTCATTTCTTGCTGAGATAGTCTTGTGCGTCATGGTGATCCTGAATAGTACAAAACAGATATCAGATGATAGCTGAATAAAATGTATACACTTGTGATAATTTAATTAATTCAAACATGTGAAGCGACTGCATTTCGCCAGCCCTAACTCTCACAGGACTGATACTTGAATGAACATCTGCACTTTCATGAACTTATTCATTCAGATATCCTTCACGTTTTAATACAAGTCACATTCAGTCCTATTGTTTACTTTTTGGGCGTAAGTTTGCAGCATAATATCTTTGATACCCTCCCCCTTCAAGAAATATAATAGTAATGTAAAACTGTATTTTAAAAGATATTTCATAGCAGGAGTAGCTGATGACTTCAGACTTGGGAGAGGAGCAAGAGTGGATGGGACTGTTATATGGAGAGCTGGGGCTAATTGGATTGACTGTGGCTTTAATGGATGTTGCTAACATTATTGGTGTAGTTAAATATAAGACATGCTGATGCCTAGACTGAAAGTAAATCAGTGGTGCATCATTCAAAAATATATTTTAAAATAAACTAGCTTCACTTTCTATAAACATAAATGCGAGAAGAAACTGAATCTTTGAGTTAAACTGCTCAAAAGGATTTATTACTTGCATCATCATGACACTCCGGCCCCTTTATAGTTTCCACCTGTTAACATGCTGAATGATGGGCACTATAAAAGTAACAGTGCCTAACAGAGTGGGCGTTATCAGGGGAATAATGCCTGCCCAGGGGTGATGTGAGGCTTGACCCCAGAGGATAGGGCCTTCCCACTCCTGGAAGGCCATTATTTTCCCTGTAGTATGCACCCTAAAGGGCATTACAGCTCTTAGAAAAGAGGCTGTGTTAAATTCTATTTGTTTTTTTTTTTTGTATAGTTGTTTTGTATTTTTATGTAAAGTAGTTTCTTTGCCTAATACTTCAAACTTGTAGCATATGTAAATGTTGTTGGAGGAAGTATTTTACATCCAAAATATATGATATCTAAGTATTTAATGTCAACCCCCCCCCCCCGTATACACACACACACACACACACACACACACACACTCAGAAGCATGGCCAGACAGATTCATACACATATCCACAGAAAGATGTACATGCACATGCAAGCTTGTGTGCCAGCTGTTACGGCCACATTGAATGAATACACCTCATATGTCTCATTGTTATCAGAGTAACAGAAAAATCATGCCATGCAAGGGATTGCAACCCTTCCTGCCTCCTGACTGTCCCTGATTTTGCAGAACATCACTGATTTTGTTTCACTATTTTGCTCTGTCCCTTGTACAGAGTTTGATTTTCTGTTAAATCATTGAGGATTATAGTCAGTAATTCGAGGTATTAGAGTTTCTTGCCTGTCAAAGTTTCAGTCACTCTCAAACCCTGAGAACACAGCTGCCTATGCAGAATGGTTCAGAGAAACCCTGTACAGTCATGTCAATAAATGCATAGAGACAGCTGCGCCCACAAGACATAAGCCCAGAACTGACTCAAAAAACAACCATCTTGGTAGAATCCAAACATAAACAGGTTGTATAACAAAAGGAAAAAAAGTCATAGCCAAGATTAGGAAATGCTATGCCCAACATGATAAAAACATTTTTACCAATCTAAAAAACCGAAGGGGGCCAATTCAGTCTACTAAAGCCAAATATAAGGTAAAAATAGCCTCTCAGGCCAAGGACAACTACAAGGCTTTCTTTAGCTGTGTGAAAATCTCAAAGGCAGCACACAGCAGTTTACAGAAATAATGTAAATGGATCCACCTAAATGGAGCTAAAAGATATAGCACATATGCTAGTCAACAAATTCAACTCCAAGTTTACCCCCACCCCAGGAAATACCATCAAGCAACCCATCCCCAACTCTCACTAGGGGGCAGGTCCTAGATGCATAGTCTCAGGTCAGAAACACCACGTTGATGAGCCCCATGAATGACTCCTAAATAGCTTGACACTTGACCTTTTGGGACCACTGGAGTTGCTATTTATCCTTAGCTTCCAGACAGGCTTTGTGCCACATGAATGGAGAGCTGTAACGGTCATCTCTCTATACAGGGGCAGGCCAACAATGGACCCCAGGAACTACAGACCCATAAGTGTGACTAATCTGACCTGCAGGCCAGACTGGTTTGGTTTTGTCAATCATGCCTCCCCAACCTGGTGGGTTTCTTTGGTAGGATCACCAGGGTAATGGCTGGGGGCAAAATGGTGCAAACTGCCTACCTTAAACTGAATAAGGCATTTGATACCCAACTTTGGCATTGTAAACAAAATTAGGAATATAGGCATAAACTGCTATGTTATGTACTGGATAGCTTTCTCACTCTCATATATGACCCAGCAAGTTAGGATAAGGGAGACTACCTCCACAAAGAAGCTATTCACTAGTGGAAACTGTCAAGGTTCTGTGCTGGGTCTGTTCTTTTTTGGCATCTACTTCTCCAAAGTCAAAGCCAATGTCACGGACCTCTGGCTGGCCAAGTTTGCAGATGGTTGCAAATTAGGTGCGGTCATAAAATTCCCCCCAGGTAGGGCTAAACAGACAAATGACTGGTGCCAAAACCATGGCTTAAAACTCAATACCAAGAAATATGTAATAACACAGAGCCAGTCATCAAGAACTTGGGTAAGTATGCAGATAGTAATCCTTGCTTTCATCCAACATGTGTTTAAGTTAGTAAGGAAATCTTTCCATGCCACTCAATGTATAAACAAGGGCATGACATCTTATCCAAGGAAGTGATCATTCCACTGTATTTGACCCTCTTCAGACCCATCATTGAGTACAACTCCCCCTTTGGTATTCACCTGACCAGGCACATGCAAGAACTGGATTGTTTACCTCAAAACGCTATCTCTATATTCTATGTCTGGCATGCAAGGCATCCTTGGATCCCACTCTGATGGACTTTGTGAATATCCACAAAATGAACAGCATCACAATTACGTACTGTAGGAATTTAAACTTTGCTTGTTACATACGTAGGACATGTGTTCACACAAGATTACTAGGCTAATGTCTTAAGGGCCTTTACAAGCTTAGCTATGTGAGTTACCCATTGTATGTCCCCTGGGAGCAAAAGGATGGCATGGATTCATGCCTGTGCATTGAGTGTCTTACAGATTGCCCCTGTCCATAAGGGACATAGGCACTACCCCAGGTGTGAATTTGTGATGCCCCATTCATTGATCCAAATTGCATTTGAAGAGGACCAGGGAAGGGCTCTGTTTAATGTGAATTGGAAGCTTGTTCCAAGGAAGGGGCAATCTCTGAGACCCATATCTGTCTCTCCAGCATGTTTTGTTTGAGTTGCTGACTAAGTTTAGATCCTTAGATCAGGTGACCTCATACTATTTGACTTGCAGGTATGTTGCAGCTCCCTCAGGGCCAGATTTGTGAGAGTCTTGTAGGTCAGACATAGGTCACCCCTTAGTAGCTGCTAAGAGACAGAGTAAAGGGATAGGGCTTTTAGTCTTTCTGCATAGTTCATGTGACTTAGAGAATTCCCTTTTCTGGAGCAAGCTTCCCATCCATGTGAAGAAGAGCTCTTCCCTAACCCGAGTTAAGAGAAAACTTAACCAGTGGATGGGAAATTGGAAGTATACCCCGGGTCTAGCACTTATTTCTCTAATGAACATATGCACCCTGTAAATCTTGCCCTAGCTTACATATACCCCTTAAAATAATCTCTAAGACAGATAAACTTGCCAAGATACATTTGAGAAGCCTGTCTAGATTTACAAAGGCCAGCACATAAACTTGCAGGATACATTTGCAATGCTTGGCTATGCTTATAAAGGCCCCAGTGGCTATTAGACTAGTCTACCCCTATAAACCTGTGAATGTTGTTGTTTAGACAATGCAGGTTGTTACAGTGAAAAGAGGAAAGAGGTTTAGAGGTATGTGCTCTGTCTGCCTCTCATTCTTGATCATAGTTATTCTTTCTCTCTTCTTCTCTGTGGCTCATACACCAAACACACACACACACACACGCACGCACACATTACTTTTTTCTTTATTTAATTTACTTTTTTATTATTTTACATTTGCTAAACAGCAAAGCCACATTTAGTGAGAGTAAAAAAATGCAGGCTGTTTTTTTGTTTCTGTCCATGCTTTACAGCAGATTAATATGCTGCCATGAAATGGTGAGCTTGTTTCTACTGGGAAATATCCGTAGATTAATACCCCATTGAAAATGCTCTTTCTCCAATAAGGAGACAATGTACTGTTCACTCATTCTGTAAGGGTAATTAACACTTCCTTGAAACAGCCAATCACTGTATAAACACCACAGGAAAGTAGGAGGGGCTCATTCTGATGTTAAAGTTTAGAATTGTGTCTTTGAATTTGGTAGTATGGCAGTTCTCTAATTTTGTGTTATATCAATACACACAAAGAAAGGTTGTGAATGCAGTCTAGACAGTCTTCCCTACATTACTGCAGATTAACTATCTGTAGATACGTCTGGAATTTTGCTTAAGTCACATCTACCGAACCAAGTTACTATAAATGGCAATTACTTTAAAAATGTAAAAACAGCCCTGATTGATGAACTATAAATGTTTTTGACAGTTATTGAAGGATATTTGAGAAAAACTGAAGGCACTGTTCTACAGTAGGTATCCTGTTTTTTCAAGTTCTTTTGACAGTGAGCATTGCAATGATGCATCAGGGAAAAGAGGCTCATTTGAAAATGATTTTAAAAAATCTAAACTCTAATTTGAAATAAAACAAGTGCAGCAGCCCTGATTGATAGTTACATACACACACACACACACACACACACACACACACACACACACACACACACACACACACACACACACACACACACACACACACACACACACTGTAAAAGTAAGTGATAGAAAGAAGCAGTGACACTGTGGTGTATTGCAGCCCTCTCTGCAAATAGATATGCATTTGTGTTTAAGGTTTTATATCTGCCTCTAGCCTTGCTATATGAGGATTGGAACACTGACTGCATTATTAAATGTTTTAAGTAGACATTTAATATTTCAAGTGAGACATTTATCATTTTTGTGGGATGCTTGTGTTCTTTTTCAGTGCTGTGCATATCTTACATATTGAGTTTGGCATTCTAGCTGTATTGGCCTGAGTAAAGTTTTACATGTTATATACTAAATTACCAGAAAGATCCAGTTCTCTCCCGTGAAATTCAAGATGACTGTGTGTTCTTAATCCAGAGTAACTGTTGCTACCCCACTGATTAAAATACTTAATCCATTTATCTGAAATAATCTTGTTGCAGAAGGGCAATCTAAATAGTTGTAACTGGTCATTATATTAAAGGGGGAATACGAGTCAATTTTCTTAACAGTTTTTCTCATAAATTTTAAGTCCTCATAACTTTTATGGCTATCAAAGAAAATTGTCTCAGAATATAGTCTTGAAAGAGTATTGTTTATGAATAACTTCATTTGCAGACAAGTAACCATGTCCTGTGAAGGGAGCAGCTGAGCTGACAGCCTTTGGTATCTGTTGCCTTGGTAACGAGAATACGGCAGAAAGGCAGAAATGGTCTGAAGGGTGAGAATGACAGTCAGTTTTGAGTTAAGAATAAAGGCTTTAATGTGCAAGGAATAAAAAATGTTATGAAGATAGTGTCTGTAAGACAGTGACATTACAGCAATCACCACGTTTCATAAGCGTGACTACCGCCTAGCTGGCTCTCATCAAAATAAAACTGTTATCACAACAATTATGAAATTACATTATTTCATATCTACCAATTTCCACTCTGTGTGTTTGCTGTTATACAGTGTGATCAGTCTATATTATGTTGTACAGATTAGCAAACCCGGAAAAGGAAGTTCTGTGGTTTTTAACATCTAAGTGTTTATAGCAATTTTTGTTCCACTTAGTTTAGTTTTAATACCAAACAGTAAATATTGGCAGTGCACTGAAATGTTTGTTGTCTTATTAACTGCCAGTAATCTCACCCTGTAAAGAGACATAATAAGGAAGCATTATCCCAGAATTATTTTCAGTACTGTATTATAAGTGGGGGTATATCTGACATATCTACTGAGTTGAACCCCTAAATAATAACAGCTTGAGAGAAATACAATGTATTGCTGGTGAGTAGAACAGATATTGTCCAGTCACTGTGGGTCATGTTAATCAGACACACACACACACACACACACACACACACACACACACACACACACACACACACACCACGCGCGCACATGCAATTAATGTAAGGGGGCAAAATGTGATATGCACTCCCAGCTTGTACCACAAAAACAAAAGCTAAAAATTAATTAAACAAACACCTGCTGACATATTAGAAATATGTTTTTTCTTACTCTGAACAAATAAAACACAGCATAATGAAGCAACAAATCTTTAGTAGTCAGTGTCCAATTGACCATGTGAAGGTGTAATATTGTTAGAGTGTTGAGTGCTGTGTTTGATTGGAAGTATACATTCCTATCAAGTAGCCTGATCATTTTAAAAAGGAAAGAGGCTTCATCACAGCAACTGTTTCACAGGATGCCAGATTTGCAGTCTGGATGTCATTTAAAAGCATAATGTAGGAAATAAAGGGGACAGTAACTAGACAAGTTAACTGTCCTTACCACAGAAGGAGTATTCTGTTGAAAATAATTTATATTGTGCTAAATAACTTAAACATGCACATAGTTATTGATTTTATGTATATTTTTTTATTGATTGATTGTTTGTTTGTTTGGTGATTCCTGCAGTGTGAATGTGGCTAAGAGGACTACCAGATAGGTTATTGACTCAGTATGTTGTCCCCAAAATTGTTGTATTTTAATTTTAAGTTATTGTTATTATTTATTTATTTATTTACATTTGTTTACTGGGAAATTCCGACTGGACGCAGGTCCTTTTTCAGCAGATGCCCCGGGAGAAAAGCTCCACATCATGTACACGATAGAGATACAAAGTTGCAGCAATAGTAAACACCATTACAGGTTGTTGGCTTTAATACAATAACAAGATATTATCAACAGTATATACAGTAAATGTTGCAAGTTAAGATAGTTTCTTGTCGTTTATAATATTAGTAACAAAGTTGTCAGACAAGATGTTAAAGTATGTAAAGACAACTAGCTATTTCTGACTGTGGTTAGTAGTGGTGGTAGTATAGTTGGGTTAGGAGTCTAGGTGGGGGGAAAGGTAAGGGTGGGGGTGTTAGTCTGGATTAGAACAAGGACAAAGCAGTGCAAATTTAAGTGGAATTTGAGCTCAGTCTTGAAAAGGCTGCTGGAAGGTAGAGTAGTTATAGAGGGTGGAAGATTGTTCCAAAGTTTAGATATGGTACATGAAAATATGGCTTCTCCTGCTGAGGTTTTGGGTTTGATAACAGTGAGTTGATTTTTGTTGCTTGATCTTAGGGGTCTTGTGTGGTGATAGGGTTGGAGAAGGGTTTGAAGGGAGGGGATGTTAAGGGGGTGGTTAATAAGTTTATGAGTGAGGGTTAGTTGATTAAAGTGAAGGAGTTGTGGGAGTTCTATCCAGTTTAGTTCTTTAAGGGAGATACAGTGATGCCTGCGGTAGGAGGTTCCAGTGGCCAATTTAGCAATGTTGTTGTAACAAGCATCCAGCTTGTGTAGGTCTGTCTGTCTAAGGTTGGTAAGTATCGGGGATGCATAGAGTAGGGTGGAGATTAGCTGGGAATTGGCTATGGAGATTCTAGCTGCCTTGGTTAGGAATTGGCGGCTTCAGTATAATGCACCAAGTTTCTTGTGAACCTTTTTTATTGTGAGAGATATGCGGGTGTCAAATCTAGGTTTGTTGTCTATTTCCACACCAAGTAATTTTGTGTGTTCTGATGGAGAGGTGATGGTATTGTCTTTGGCAAGAATGTTGACGTGGGGGGTGTTTTGGGTGGCTTTGGAAGGTTGGAACAGGAGATTTTCTCTTACTTGGGTTGAGTAGGAGCTGAGCATTGGATATCCAGCTTTCTACAGAAGAGAATGATTCCTGTGTGATTTGTTGTAGTTCTGGTAGACTGGGGGCAGAGCGGATGCGAATAGAGTCATCTGCATACTGTATAAGAGATTCTTGTGTGATGGCAGTATGTAGGTTGTTAGTGAAAAGTGAGAACAGCAGAAGGCCAAGGATAGACCCTTGGGGAACTCCAAAAGTAACTGGGAGGCAAGGTGATAGGTTATCATCCCAGATTACTGATGCTGGCGTCCATGTAGATAGCTGTGGAACCATTGCAGGCTGGTTGTGAGAAGGAGAGGTTGGGGAGCGTAGAGCATAGTAGCCCATGAGATACCATGTCAAAGGCCTTTGAGAGATCTAGAAATACGGAAGTAGAGAAGGGGCCATTGTTTTTGTGATAAAGTATAGTGTTGGTGAAGGAGAGCAGAGTGGAGGTAGTGCTGTGATATGGCCTGAAACCATGTTGGGTTTTGGAGAGGAGATTATTAGCTAGGAGGTAGTTGGAGACCTGGGTGTTGATACATTTTTCAAGTATCTTGGAGAGATGAGAGAGGATAGCAATGGGGTGGTAATTGGAGAGGTCAGTGGAGGGGGTGCTTTTGTGGAGGGGAATGATGTGGGATATTTTCCATATCGAGGGAACATAGCCTTCTGTTATGGAATGGTTGATTAGAATTGAAATTGGGTAGGCTAGTGTATCAGATGCAATTTTCAAGTATTCAGAGGGGAGGTTGTCAGCTGCGAGTTTGGTGGGTTTAAGTTTTGACAATAGTCTTTTTATGTTGGAGGTAGGTACTGAGGTGAAAAAGAAAAGAGGAGTGGGAGGTTTAGGGTTAGGAGTTGGGGGGCTGTTGTAGGGAAGTGTTGTTTGTTTAGAGATGTTATAGTTTCAGTGATGTGTTTATTGAAGGATTCAGCAATACTGCTAGAGGAGGGGGCAATGGGCGGCTGGGGGGTATCAACCTTCCCTGGGTGGAGGATATTGTTAATAGTGGACCAGAATTGCTTAGGGTTGTGGTTGGTAGAGTTTAGGGTGGATTTATAGTAGAGGGATTTGTCTAATTTTATATACTTTTTGGCTTTATTGCGCAATTCAAGGAATGATTGCCTATCTGAGTTATTTTTTGTTAGTCGCCAGTGCTCCCAGGCCTTATCTCTGGATTTCATTAGGGTTCTTTAAGTACATCTAGTTGCTGCTGGCAAACATGCTGGTAAAAGTTAAACAAATATTATGTTTGTATTTAAATTATGCACTATGTCCTCTGTCAGAATTAGAAGGGTGTGAGTAAAGCCTCTTAGTGCTAGTAGTATCAGTAGTACCATTAGTACCAGTAGTATGATTAGTACCAATATCACCATTACTACCAGGAGTGTCAGTAGTATCAGTAGCACCAGTAATATCAATAGTACTGTTGGTTCTATATTATCATTAGTACTAGTAGTATCAATAGTACCATTAGTACCAGTAGTATCAGTAGCATATTTAGTACCAGTAATATCAGTAGTATCAGTAACATAATTAGTACCAATAGTATCAGTAGTACATTTAGTGCCAGTAGTACAGTTAGTATCAGTAGTATCATTACTACCAGTAGAACTATTACTATCATTAGTGCCAGAAGTATCAGTAGTACTGTTAGTACCAGTAGTACCATTAGTGCCAGTATTATCAGTAGTACCATTAGTACAGGTAGTATCAATATTAGTACCTGTAGCGTCAGTAGTATCATTAGTACCAGTAGTGCAGTAGTATCTGTTGTACTCTTAGTACCAGTAGTAGCATTAGTAACATTAGTGATAGTAGTGTCATTAGTACCGGTGGTATCATTAGTGCCAGTGGTATCATTATCATTAGTAGCAGTAATCTTTGCTTCACAGACACTATTTGAAATCTGCCCCTTAGCAAGAGATAATTTTCTCAATTTATTTGGTCAGATTGGAGTCATAAGTTGAAGATATTCAAAATGGCAAATATTGCAGACACCAGTCTTGTACAATTCTGCATAATCTGACCATTTTTTTAAATTGTTTATATTAACTTTAGTCAAGGAGAGAGTGATGTGGGAAGAAGTAACCAGGTCTACAAACCTCATTTCTAGCCGCAGCATGTATGTGAGTGATGCACATGGTGTATGGGTACAGTAACTCTCAAGTTTTACAACACACTTAAAAGGAGAAACTTTCTTTGGCATCTAGATGGATTTCCACTACAGAAAGGATACTGATGGGAATTTGCAGTTCGGAGAGACCTTCACTTCAATGCTGTCAACTTCTGAAAAAAATAATGTATTTCAGATATAAAGAATGTGAACGTAAACTGTCACTGACCTTATGCCATCAGAAGTGATCCTGAATAAATTCGTAAGATACATAATTTGCATTAAGAAAGCTAACTACTACTCTTTGCTCCATAAAACACGAGACCCTGCAATCATGTTAACAAAGTGCTCAGCTTGATTATGCTGGTTGCTGGATGAGGATGTGCCATCAAATGCATGGCCTAAGAACTGTGTATGGACTAAAATACTTTTTTTTAATTAACTACTAAACAATTTCTAAAGGTTAAAAAAGTACATTTTGTCGTTAAAATTGTGTCAGTCTCATGACAGAGTTGCCAGTTGTGTGTATTGATGATAGGGCTATTTATTCCAGCCTTCGACATTGCTTTACAGAAGTTGCAGTAGTATATACAAGACACTGGACAATCTTATAAAATCTCCCCTACCCAAAAAACGATTTTCACTACCAAGACATCCGTCATGTAACTATAAAGGATGGTAATAAAAATCATCGAGCAAGTTACTGAAACAAAACTACTGTTTTTATAGATCAACACCTTTAGTTTAAAGAACTCAGCAACAACAAAAATCCTATTATTTTGTGTCAGTTTTTTTTATTCAGTTTTAACTGTAGGCATTTTGTTAATGCAGTGACCAGTCATGGGATTATGTACTACATTCGAGTGCACAATCTTTGTTACGTGAAATCATACTATTGACATTTAGAAAGTCAGTAATTGTACTGTAGGGCATGTTCTCCACTGCTTTCCTTGTCATGGAAGGTAATCTAACTGGCTTGTAATTGTCCGATTCCTTCCTGTGCAGTAGTACTGTTGTAGTCACCCTTTCTGTTCCATCATCACTGTTGCAGAGTTCAAGAAACCTAGCTAAGGTTCCCTTCAAGCACCTTCAGGTAGCACCCCCCACCCCCCATGCAAGATATGCCGGTTAACCCTCATGAGAAAACTGTAGCAGCTTTTATTAAATCTTTGCCTAACACAAACAAATTGAGCATGCATTATTGTTATTATTTTTATAGTTTTTGTTATCCCTTGGTCCTTATTCATAGGTAGGTACTAGGCTATCTGCCCGAAGGCATTTATAAGCCTAGCCAGAATGTGTTGGCTTTCGCCACCCCCTTAGATTAGTTCCCTGTGCCTCTGTCCAGCAGAGCCACTGAAGTGATCCCTGGGGTAAACGTTCTGTTTCCCATCCATTCATCAAGGTTTCTCTTGAAGAGTGTTATCAAGGAGCTCTGCCTAATTTAGATTGGAATCTTGTTCCAAAGCATGGGAGGTCTCTGGGACAGGAATCTATCCCTCCAGCACGTCCTTTTTATTGTTGTGGTCAGGTTTAGATCCCTAGAGCTTGTGGCTCGAGGGGATAATGTTTTCTTTAGGTGGAGCATGTCCATCAGTTCTGTGTTGGACATGGCCTTGTATGTATGTATGATCACCTCTGAGCAGGCGGTATGCAACCGAGTACAGCTGGAGTTTCTTCAGTCGAGCTGCGTAGGGCATCTGTTTGAGGCCAGTTATCCTCTTGGTGAGGTACTTCTGTGGTCTTTCCAGCTGTTGCAGGTGTCTTGTAAGGTACATCCCAAATGGGGCATTGTACTCTTTGATGGGTCTGATGAGTGATGAGTAGAGGGGCACAATTACCTCTTTGATCTGGATGCAAACCCTTTTGTGATTAGGTGGGCCACATAGAAGGATTTTCTAACCACTTTGGCAATGTGATTATCAAAGGAGAGATTACTATCTACTTGGGTCCCCAGATCCCTTATTACATTTTCCGTATTTAGAGGACTACCACCTATGTGGTAGTTTGTAGGTACTTTGTTATTTCCAAAGGGAATAACTATGCACTTTTTGGCATTTAGCTTGAGGCCATGATTTTGACATCAGGTATCCGTCTCAGTGAGACCCTTTTGGAGGATGTCTGTGTCAGCTGGTGAGTCAATTATAGCCCCTAGTTTGCAGTCGTCTGCGAACTTGGTCAGCCATAGTCCTCCTGTGCTTGTCTGTACCTCTGAGAAGTATATGCTGAACAGGAGGGGTCCTAGGACTGAGCCCTGGGGAACGCCACTTGTAACCGGTTTAGAGTCAGACCTAGCTCCCGCAACTCTCACCATGTGGGTTCTGTCCATGAGCCAATTGGCAACCCATCTTGTGACATAGGGGTTTATGTTCAGGCTGGTGAGCTTGTCTGTAATACCAGAATGGGGAATGGTGTTGAAGGCCTTTGTGAAGTCTAGGTAGGCTGTGTGTACCACCTTTCCCCTGGTCTGTAGCCTTAGTAACTGTCTCAAAGAAGTCCACCAGGTTTAGGTTTAGGAGGCATGATCTGACCTTAACAAAGCCGAACTGGGTAGGGTCCAGTGTTTGGAAGTTCCCAATGTCTCTGTTAATGAGTTCCATGATGATGCGCTCCATAGCCTTGCAGACCAAGCTAGTCAGGATTGCAGGGCAATAGTTCCCAGGGTCTGATGTGGCTGAACCTTTGTGAAGTGGAATAACCATTGCTGTGCACCACTCTATGGGTACGTAGCCTGTGGAGAGGCTGAGTTTGAAGAGTGTGTTTAGGTGAGGAGTTAGTTTGTCTTTGAGCTTGTGTAGGGCACAGCCTGGGATGCCATCCGGTCCCATTGATGCTGTGTTTTTGGCTTTGGAGAGGGCTGTTTTAACCTGAGTGTCTGTGATTTCAGGGGCTCTACATTCTTCTGGTATGGTTAGGGGCCCTTTTGGGGGTGAAGTTTGCACTGAACCTGTCTGCCAGGATGTTGGCAATATCAGTTGGTTCAGTGTATTTTGTGCCATTCTGCACTAACTCTGAGTAGATCTGAGCATTGCCACTTAGATTCTTGACATAGCTAAAGATTGCCTTATGGTTATCTTTGGAGTCCTTGGCAAGTTTTCTTTCAAAGCTCACCTTGGATGATTTTATGAGGGATCATAGTTTCTTGCTGATACTGATCAGGGATGTCTTCCCTTCTTGGGATTTTACTCTTTTCTGTACTAGTTTCCTCCTTCTGTTGTATAGCATGTTAATGGCAGGGGTCCACCAGACTGGTTTCCTTTTCTTGGAGGAGTGAGTCTTGGTTTTGCCTGGGATAGCACGATCCATGCATTCTTGTAGGTACCCATAGAATGCATTAGTAAAGGATTTTTCAGCCTGGACAGCATTATCCTTTAGCATGGGGGCTTTGAAACTTTCCACCTCCGTCTTAAGTAAAGTGAAGTTTACTTTTGAAAAGTTTTTCACGGTGGTTTCCTTGTCGGGGGGTGGGGCAGAATGTGGATATCCAAAGTGATTTCGAACCACTGTGAAAGATAAATGAAGGCACCAGCACTGTAACACGAAGAATTTATTCCAACACTGCACAGACTAAGCAAACGCTTTCACCAGTAACCTGGCTTCTTCAGAGTCTAACATTACAACTCACAATGTTTAAAACAAAGCTAATATACTCTCCACACTCATCCAATTACAACCAATTAATTAATCAAAAAATTAAAAAAATAACTAAACAATAAATAACAACTGATATATCAACAGAATAATATAATGTTTGAACACTGTTGATTACCATTTAAAATTGATAATACAAACAAATAAATAAATGATTGTACTCAATAAATATTGTGTAGTTAAAAACATTTTATCTAAATAATGCTACTTAAATATTTCAATTGAGGTTTTAAAGAAATACATTCATTTAATCCCAGGCGCCTAGTAGCATTGAGCCTAAGTTGCCATTCCATTTCTAATCTTGCTACCCTATTTTGGATGTCACATTTGATGTTGGGTTTAACCCTATCTATAATAAAAAATAAAAATTTATTAAAATTAACACATACCTTAGTATGTAAATAAAGTGCATTATATTCATCTTTCCTTCTGATGGAACTAACATGTTCTCTTATTCTTTCTTTCAAACTTCGTGTAGTCATGCCCACATAAAATGCATCGCATGACATACACGAAGCGATGTACACACAATTTTTAGTGTTGCAATTGCAAGCACCTGGACATGATATTGTACATTGATAGCCTACAACACATATATATGCCCCTACTGCTATAAATCTACATCCTTTGCATGAGCCACATTTGCTCATACAAGATCTAATATTAATTTTACCTTCTCTTTCAAGGATGTTCTTCAGATTTTTTCCTTTTCCATAAACAATCATTGGGGCATCACCTAAAATCTCTCTAGTGTCCCTACATAAAAAATATTTCCACAGGTTCCTTAGACTAGCACTCAATTCATTTGCTTTTTCATTGTAAGTTAGAACAAATTTTGCTCTATTCATATTGGTGACTGTGTTATTACTGCCACCAATATTGCCCCCTTCATGGCCATGACCTCTTAGAATAGGACTATAACTACTTCTTCTTTTTCTGTATACTTCTTTTTTTATTCTAACCAACATCGAAAGCGGATATCCCCTTTCCAAGAACATTCCAATCAATGTGTACATTTCCTTCTTGAACAGATCATCATTACTAATTAACCTACATATCCGGACCATCTGGCCCTTAACTACCCCTCTCCTTTGATGCAAGGGATGGCAACTTGTATAGTGCAACATCGAATTGGAGTAGCTGGGCTTCCTGTATATTGTACTCACTAACCCCTCCTCTGCTTTATGTAAAGTAATGTCCAGATAGTTTACTACCTCCTTGTTCCATGTAAAAGTGAATCTAAGAAAATCTGTAGTTTTGTTGATATAAGTAAAGAATTCCTTCACACTCTCCTCATCACCTTTCCATAATATAAGGAGGTCATCAAGAAACCTACAATACAATACAGAATTAATACACTTTTAGAATTCAGACACTGAGAGTTCCAGGGCGTTTGAGTTTATAAATTCTAGGAAATGTTGGGCAAGGGAGTTAGTACTTGAGTAGTTCTCCCAGTTAATGTTTGGGTAGTTGAAATCACCCAGTATTAGGGTGTTTGGTAGGACCTTTATGTTACCCAGTGTTTCCAGAGATGCAGTATGGGGGTCCTGGGACATGTTGGGTGATCTGTAGCAAGCTATAATTTGAATTGCAGTTTTGCCTGTTGTTAGTTGCATTTCTGAAGCATCGTGCTGTGCCACTAACCTGGAGGTGTGGGTGTCCTTGATGAATATGGATACTCCCCTGCCTTTTTATTTCGGTCCGGGCTCTGTGGCCGAAATGTATGGTATGAGTTGTAGCCTGTTAGTGCTGGGGTGCTCTCTGAAGCCTTAAACCAGGTTTCTGTTACTGCACATATATCAGTTTTCTCCATACTGAGGAGTGCCTCGAGTGCATGCATTTTGAGGTTTAGACTTCTGGCGTTGAGTAGTATTACCCTCAGATTTTTGTTACTTGTACTATTTATTGCGGTGGGTTTGTCTTTTGAGCCTTGCCTAAAAAAGGCACTATGGGCGTGGCAAGAGCCTTGGCCAGTATTCAAAAGCCTAAGGGTGACAGGTGCAAACCGTCTCTAGTGAAGCAGCGTGGCTTGTCAAGCATGTCATCCCAGGCAGACAGACACTGGATCCCCTTTGAATGACACCAGAAACTTAACCAGTTGTTGAAATTGATAATTTTTTCTTTATACCGTGGTATCATTCTTGGTGAGGGCAGGATGCTACTCAGGGTCAGGGTCATACCGGCCTGGGCTATGTCATCAGAGAGTTCTTCCATGTCTCTTCATGTAGTCCAGGGAGGTACAGCTCAGGTCATTCACACCAACATGGACAATGACAGAGTCATATTTGTACTTGTTCTAGAGTGATCTGAGTGCTTTTGTTATGTGGCAGATCCTGGCACCCAACAGGCAGCTAACAGTAACCTTCTCCTTATTCAGCCTAGTGAATGGGATGTCAGTGTGCCTGACTATAGAGTCACCTGTTACTAGTATGTTGGGTATGTTATTTTGCCTTGAGGGCTGTGATTGCATGACACACTGGTTTTGTAAAGTATGGGTTTCATGCTTTGTGTTGGGGGATGGAGGTTGCTTGGATGTCTGCATTGGAGGGCTCTGTTGCTTTTGCAGATTTTTATTTAGAGCCTCCTAGTATGTTTTCGTGTATTTACGTGTGTTTTTTGCCGGTGCTGGTTTAGTGGGTCTATGTGAGACTGGTGGTGTGATGCCAGTATTTCCCTTCTCCTCTTGACTGTCTGGTCCAGTCTTGGGTTGAGAGAGCTTAGCCTCCAGTTTGGCTGTATAATTGCATCTCTTGCATGTATTAGTGTTTGGTGGTAGGAGGAGAGGGTTGTCTGTGTACATGAGGCAGTTGCTTCATTGCCTCAAAATGCCCAGATTCACCAGTTGGACTGGAGAGTACACCTGAAACTGCCCTTTGGACATGCCTGGATAGGTACAGTAAACTGTTTTACTGAACGGCTAGTAAGGTTGAATAGAGAGCCTTGTCCTTCTGTATTGCTAGGGTTTATAAGTGCTTGCTATGAGTTTTGAGCAAGTGCCAGGCTGAGAAATGAATGGCTTGAGTGCTTAAGTTGAAAGTTTGTCTAGTTCTAAGGTAAAAATTGAAGAGGAGACTTTGTGAAGCCGGGAATAGTTATACCCTAACTAACTGTCGCTGCCTGGCACGCAAAACTGGGCAATTGCGTTTTTTATAGCAGGGAAATGAAAGAGATAGAAATTAGCCCAAAATGGCCAATAAACTACTACTTTCTGGGCTGAAACCACTCCTCCAGGGACAGATAAGCTGCTCAAAGCTCCCCTCTCTCACAGGTGAACAGAGAAACTTCCTTCTATCCAAGTAAGGTATGGGCAAACACAGAGATTTGTAACACAGCCCTGAATTCAGCACTAACCTGAAAACGGGACTATACTAGCTTAGAAAGGTGGGAAACAAGTATATATATATATATATATATATATATATATATATATATATATATATTTGTTTTCAGAAAATAAAGCAGATACAGTCAAAAAAACACTTTAAATGTGCATAAAAAGATGCTTAGTGTTATACATCTCAGTTCAGAGTTGTAGTCGATGCCCCTAGCAAAAAAGTAGGAAGAAACACAAATATAGTAAAAGCAGATGAATCAAGTGCAATTTCTTTTTTGTATAAATAAAACAATAGAAAATGAACAATCTGATTTAAACAAGTTACCCAATTAACCACAAAAAAACTCAAAACTGAGCCCTGTTGCAGCAGTCTTCAATCAGACAAGTTCTAACTGCACACTCCCGTTACTAGGGTGCAGGGGAACCTTCTCCAAAAAAGATGGCCTGGATCGGTGCTCAAGTTATACAAACAAAGCTGGATTCAGCAGGCCTGAATCTGGTCCTATGCTACAGCAGCAAGGCGCACCAATTTCCGAAAGAAACAGTTTGAATAAGCAGGTACAATAAGCCTGTGACCAGAAATTCCCAGCTCAGAAGGGCAGAATCCAACCTCTCCTCCCACAAGAATGCAGACCACAAGCCTTCTTAATGTAGAATAACTGGCCTGAAGCCCAAGTACTTAAACCAGAATTAATACACTTTTAGAATAGCAGACACTGAGCTTTCAATCAGCAATTCCCAGCTTAGAAGGATGTAAGCTACCTGTCCTGCCACAACAGTGCAGACCACAAACCTTCTTAATGTAAAACAACCGGGATGAAGCCCAAGTGCTTAAACCAACAGTTACAATTTAATCAGGCTACTACCAAGCAGCAATAAGTGCAGCAGAATAAATAAAACTGAGTACTTTTAAGAAGAGGGAAAAACAAAATAAAGTAGGAGGAAACACAATACAGTAAAAGCAGATGATTTTTTTGTTTTGTTTACTCAGCTGTTCTAACTCATCTATCTTGCCATGGCTGACTTCAGATCCTTCTACTGTCAAGATTCAGGGGCCACATCTATTGGGCTATTCCCCAACGTAACCGTTACTTGGTGGATCTTGTTTGTCCAGATGGAATCAGCCTATTGGCCATGCTGGGTTTGGCTACCTGTGACTAAAGAGTAAACTGGATAGTTAGAAAGGTCATCATATTGTGGCCAGCTGGCTGGAGTGGATTGATGATGACACTACCCCAGGAATATTTGTGCACAACCGCATAGAAGAGTGAATTGGGCATTACAATGTAAATGTCCTCCTTTGCAGTGAGGTGCACCTTTCCAGTCTATTCTGGATTGATAATCATTTGTATTCCTGTTCCACTCTGAAAGCAAATACTTCTTGAGAGAGACAAGTAGGTCTGTTGTCTTATTCTTCTGTTCTTGCATCAGCTCATCCAACTCCTTGGCCACGATTTAAACTCATGTCTTCTGTGTCATCGTCAGACCTTCATTTCTCTATACCTCACTTGAGCACATTTGAGAGTGTGTATCACTATATTATATGATGATGTGGATTAGGAAGCCAAAATGAGCAATCACACATCACAAAAAATGGACCTTGCCAACTCCAGGCCAAACACAGAAGACAAAGTCTAAGTGATCAAAATTTAAATTAAGCCAGATGAGAGTAATCCAAGTATAACTTATACTCTGTAATGGGCCCAAACAAGGTATATTGCTATTGTACCATGGCTTTTCTTAGACTGGTTTATTTCAGTGGTATGTTTTAATTATCGTTGTTTATTTTTACATGTAGCAAACTTGTTCCTTTAGCTATTTTTGTAGTTAAACAGCAACATTCCTGAAGCACATGCCTATTTGAATATGGAACAGTATGGTGACCCTGTTTTACAACATATTTAAAATACGGTGACCCTGTTTTACAACATATTTAAAATACTTAAAATATGGAATTTCTATATCTGATTGTTGTTGATAATGGATAGATCACAGGCACAGTTTCAAATGTGTTGGATTAGATTCAAAACTTCTAGTTAAGAAATTACCTGGATACCTAAGTGATCCCTGAAGTGCTGGAAAAGTTATCACCTGTTGAGGTGAAGAAAGAGGATGTTTTGTCACCTATGACTTCAGTTCATTATACAGCAATGCTGAGAATAAATTGGGTTTGGATGATTAGTTTTGTCAACCATTCCACGAGCATTAGTATAGCACCCTTATACACGTGTACTTACTAAGCATATTTAATACAAGGATGTTTGGTCGTGCATTATCTGTATGAGAAAATAAAACGTTATAAGCAGTAGTGATGATGACTTCCTTATCGTTTTCAATGAACAAGCCACAGGTGTGTAGGATATAAACCTTTGAGTATTGATATTCGTATCAGTTTGGATAACGGTAATTTTTTCGATATTATACTGACCAAGGATGTGGCGAATAAAACACTTGCCAGTGCTGCAAATAAGAAACCAATCGTCACTGTCAACAACCTTTCGCATTTTCATATCTGCCATCTGTATAAAGTTAAAAGGAACATTTCTTGAGGGCAATATATTAGGGTAGTTAGAAATGCCAGTGGTGTAACTAGTGTGATGAAATGTTAAAGTCATAAGAAAGGCAGTTTCTTCTTTAGGGAATACCAAAGAAATACATCAGATGGACAGTTAGATGTTATGACAGATATGTGTTCAGGTATTTTGGTACCATTGTTACCTAATGGTGGTGTTGCTCCTTTAAGAAGTATTCATGAAAGTGAATGATGTAGAACCGAATACCACTGAGACAACAACTTTATTTTTTGAATTATGGCATGGTAATGAAACAGGTTGAAAGTATTAACTGGGACAGTCTCTGTTCTGGCTGTGAAGCAAATTCAGTAATCACTAGTCAACCTCATTTCATTTATGTAAGGGGTGCAATTTTAATGAATTACTCTGTATTTGTAAAGCCAATACTAAGGATTTATTTAGGGGCACATGAAAATGAGGCAGATAAAATTGTTGCAAATGTGTCAACATTGAAAACATCTTTGCACATCTGGAGTCAAAGTATTTTTGAATGAATGTGCTGATATTGGGGGGTTAATTTGTTTAGTAAGCTGCTCAATCTGTTTAAGTCATTATGTAAGCATAATGAAAGCAAACACACACACACGCACACACACACACACGTGCATATACACACATACACACACTTGCGTGCACATGCAAACCTGGGGTAACAAACCTATTTCTGCCATAGGACTAAATGTGTGTATGCAGTCAAGGAGCAGTGTATACATTTTCCCTTCATTTCCCAAACAGAGCAGTATAGCTATTTTGCCCAAGAATGCTGCATTTGCATATGACCTTCACTAGCAAAACTAATGTTTTAGTATAACCTGGAGATTTGACTCTGCACCTGTCTCAGAATCAGAAACGTGTACTACTTGAAAGCTGCCCCTTACATGCATTGTAATGGAGTGGCACAGAATAATTCTTTTTGAAGAAAAAAGCCCTCTGTACCTCTATACCTGTGTATTTATAATTGCTACCGCCACAGTCATGCAACATCTGGCAATGGAAAATGTCCCCCAAACAGTGCAAATCTGTCTCAAGAAATCACTTGTTTGACTCTATCATGAGAAAGCAAGAGATGCACAAGCTGTTGCACATACGAAACTCATCGAGAAAAACTCCTTACATTTGTTCTTGCATATCAGAGACACATTGGGAAATATTGCTTACATTTGTTCTTGCATGTCAGTGACACATTAGGATACATTTCTTATATTTGTTCAATTATCAGTACATTTGTTCTTGCATATCAGTGACACATTAGGAAACATTTCTTACATTTGTTCAGTTTCCAGGTCTAGCTTTGGCCACTGAGCAAACTTGAATTGTCACCTTTAGAATTCCTGATGCCCAGGATACAACTCTTCTAATTCTTCTATTCTCAGTTTACAAGCAACAAGAACTCGCTATCCCCAAAGAACACAATGTTTCCCTACAAAAACTCAAATAACTCTCTAATAGTGTCAAGCTCTCTACCTGATAAATTGGTCATTTCACCTTATAACTTGATACTGTGGAAGCTTATCTAAAGAATCCTATCTTGGTTTGTGATTTACTGTGGAGTTGACTGGTAAGAGAAGTTTCATTTGAATTTATATTTTATTTTTTTTACCAGTGTTTTTTACTGTTTGTAGGAAGGAAGGGATAGCTTGTGGATAAGAAGATTTACTTTGATTTATATTTTGTTGTTTTACCTTTAATTTTCACTGTTGGTTGTTATGAAATGGATAGGTTTTAGATAGGTAGGCTGTAGCCATCTAAAGGGGCCTAGTCAACTATAAATTCACACAGGCTGTAGAGAGGACTATCCAGAGCCTATCTTGGTTTGTGATTTATTGATCTTTACTGTTAAAAAGAAGTGTGACTGCGAGCAATTGTGAATAGGAATTAGTTTTTGTCTGACTTTCAGAACTTGTACGGTCATAGCAACAATTTTACTGTACTCACTTTAGTATTTAGTTCTATATTGCTTGTGTGATTTTTCTCATAGAAGTTAATGTAAGTTCTCTTTGAATTCTGTAGTTTCTGATTTTGATTATTCATTTCTTTTATAATTTTTATTTGATCAAAGCTGAATATGGATTCCTTAAGTGCGTATGCCATTAATGTTTTGCTAAAGCACAAATATCTTGCACAGTACAATAAATACTATGTATATTTAAAGGTAACACCTGATAACACCGGTTATCTGTGTTCCTCATGTCAAACATTGGATGATTTGCTTAAAATTATTAGAAGTAAGTTCAGACTTACTGATGATGATTGCACTTGCGCAATAGGCATGGCTTGGAGAACTGTTGTTACCTATGTTAATAACTGAACTGGTGAGATAAATAATGTTAGACAAAAAGCAAACAGAGCACATGTAGGAAATGATGCCTGTATTGCCTGTAAAGATCATTCAACCCCTATGAAACAAGACGATGCCCTGACAACTTTAGAATTCTACATAAAAGCATTCAGCAATCTGAGGATTCAGAGTATTTAGAAAGAAAAAATAAGGAAAGGAAGAAGTTCACAACAATAATAGGTAGAATAAATGGATAAATGTCTGTAAAGTAATGAGAATATATACTGAAAACAACACTGTGCCATTATTTAACATGCAGATTACAGGGAATAACAATTTTCCATCAGAAAACCTTCAAAAAGGCATCATTTTTCCAAAAGAGAAGGGAGAGAAAAGAGGCGAGGGGCAGGTGAAAAGGAAGAAATCAGCAATGAACGTGGAAGGATTAAAGAACAGTACTGTAAGAAAAAAAGAGGAGAAGGACAAATGTTGACAACATGGCTCAAGCTGTGGATGTACAAAGCCAGCGGGATGAGAATTGTATGCTTGTAAATTTAATACACAATGAAAACAGTGAGATTAATAAGACTAATGGTGATGAAGATCATTCCTTTGTAATGATCAACAGAGCAGATATTACTGAATTGCAAGTTGAAGATTCTTCAGATCAGGTCAGAAAATATATTCTTGTAATGGGAGTTTCAGTTATTTGAGGAACTGATATTTACATTTGCAAAGAAGGTAATGAACATCAAATAGTGTTATGCTTTCCCAGGAGCAAAAATAGATGTGAGACAGACAAGCATTGGAATGCCTTAATGTAAGGCAGTATGAATCTGATGTTCATCGTGTTTCACTGTTGCAGTCATTACAATTGGGTTATCCTGCTGGCAGGCTACCCGCAGTTGGCCCGAGTTCCAAAGTCTAGGTCTGGCGTCTGCTGTTGTTTCCTCCTCCCTGATGTCAGTGTGCCAGGGGTATAAAAGATGCAGCCGATGTCATTTTCTTCAGTTTTTCTTGCCGCGCGGTGCCCAAAGCAAAAGCAGTTCGCAAGTGCCGGTCGTCTGACTCCTGAAGTTTTTCAAATTCGAATTTCAGATCCAAAGTCTTCATTAAAGCTAAGTACCCCATTGGGGAAACTTTTTTCTTGCTCCAGACTGATGTCAGAAAAAGTTAATAACTGTATTTCTTGTGGGAAGCAAATACCTCATAAGGATTTGCATTCTTACTGTATTCCTTGCTTAGGCCCTGACCATAACGTTGCTTGTTGTTGGTTTTGTGCTAGATTTAACCAACGCACTATTAAGAGTTGGTACGATTTTGCATTCCATTACTTTGGCAGAAGATTTAATTATATAATGTCGTCGGATCAGCTGACTACTGGAGTTTACAAAAAATGAAAAGAAAAGGAAAAGGACAGGCGTCCAAGATCCAAAACCGACGAAGAGGCTTCTTCTAGGCCTGTCGCCGGTTCGCCGGTTCTCAGTGAGGCGCTTTCGCAGCCCTTGACGCCCGCTACTTCAGAGCCACAGGCCGCTTCCGTCTCCCATGTGGAGCCAACTGGGCCTCTGGAAACTCAAGGTATTGGACACTCGGAAACTATTCCCTCAGATGGGTCCAGAGCCGCTGAGCAGGCATCAGCTTCTAAGGGTGTTTTCAGGCCTACACAGTTATATGTGAAACCTTCTTCAGCTACAAAGGCAAAGACTAAAACAGCTCTAAAGACAAAGAAACAAGTACAGAATTCACCTGGACAGGCCTCCATGCTTAAAAAAACAGATGCTTAAAATGGCCAAAGACCTTATTACTTTGATCAGGGGTTCCCATCCCCTTCCTGAAAAGAGGCCTAGGCAAGAGTTAGAATATGAATCTTCAGACCAGGTTTCCATTTCCTCTGATTCCTCCTCTGAACAGGATTACTCTATTCCTCCCTATGAGGATTCTGATGCTGAAGAATCTATCCCGTCAGCCTCTCCTCCTGAGGATTATTTTTTTTGGGGAAACACTGCATACTATGAGGGAGCATTTCCACTGGGAGAGCCAAGACTACTCAGAATCCAAGAAAAGGCTCAGAGACTTCCTTTTATTGCCCCAGCACAGGCTCCTTGCTGTCCCACCTGTTTTAGACATTGTAGATGATGTATTTTCAGAGTCCAGTTTTTCTCCAGACTCTTTACCACCAGCCCCTGTTAAGCCAGACAGATACTATAGGGTTCCTGATTCACATAAATTTCTCTATAAGAACCCTGCAGCTGACCCAGAAACCATCTCTCAGGGTCCCAAAGGGGTCAAAGCTTTGACTGCAAAAAACCCTATCCCCTCTGATAGGGATTCTAGGGCCCTAGACAGATGGGGCAAAAAGATTTATACCTCTGCTACCTTGGCTGTAAGAGCCTTAAATTGCCAATTTCATATGCTTAAGTATCAGCAATATCTTATGTCTTTGCTTAAACAGAAAATGCCAGCAAATACAGAATGTGCAGACAGTAAAGAAATGCAGGATTTATTGCATGCAGCTGAACAAGTTGGAAAGCATACTTTGCAATGTGGTTTTGATTCTCTTGAGGCCTCCTGCAGGGCCGCTGTTACAGTTTCTGTCATTAGGAGGCATGCTTGGTTAAAAGAACAAAATTTGCCGGATTATGTTAAAGCAGAACTATTAGATGCTCCTTTACAGCATGATACTTTGTTTGGTGCTAAAGCAGAACAGTTGTTGAAGAAAATGGAGGACAAAGCTAAATCTATGCAAACAGTCGAGGATTTCTTGCAGGTACAGCCTCCCAGATTTAGCAGGAACTGGCCTACAAAAAATTGGTCCTTTCCTGTGTCAGATAGACCACAAAGGTGCAGATGCCCCAGAGGCAGATCACAGCCCCAAGGCTCATACAGGCCTAAACAATGGGGTGCTTCTACCTCCAAGAGCAGAAAGGATAAATCACAGCCATACAGGAAACAGTCTCAATGACTTTCCACTTCCAGCACCAAGCACTTATCTTTTGGCAGCCCCTTTGGGGGGAAAACTAGCACTTTTTTCACAAAATTGGCAAATGATCACCCAGGACAAATGGGTTCTAAATATAGTTTCACAAGGCTACAGGTTCCACTTTCACACCCTGCCAAGGCAAAATGGTATGCCAGACCTGCCACGCAATCAATGGGCAGAGGCACAAAAACAAGTTTCATCCCTCATGGACATGAGGGCCATTCAACAACTACCAGAGCAAGAGCAGGGACAAGGATTTTATTCGGGACTGTTCTTGGTACCCAGGAACGACAAAGCCTGGAGACCGATAATGGACCTATCTATTCGAAAAACATATCTGGATATTCCAAAATTCAAAATGTTGACTCTGCAGCAGCTTCTGCCCATGTTGGGCAAGAAGGCTTGGCTTGTGACTTTAGATCTAAAAGAGGCATACCTGCATGTCCCAATCAGACAAACATGCAGAAGATACCTCAAATTCAAAGCTGGCTCAATGCACTACCAATTCTCTGCACTGCCCTTTGGCTTATCTACTGTGCCCAGGGTCTTCACAAAGTGCCTGGCACCAGTAATTGCATTTTGCAGACAAAGAGGAATACAACTATATTCTTACAAGCGGAGAACAAGGACTTTCTACTACAGCATCTGGTGTTTGTAAAAAGATTACTGACAAGTCTAGGGTACACAGTAAACGAGAAGAAATCAAAACTCGTACCCTCTCAAGAGATAATATTCCTGGGTGCAAGCTTAAATACAACTGCCCAGATGGCTTATCTCACGCCAGACAAACACAGACAACTGACTACTTATTTCAAAATGTTGGCAACAAAGACCCAGTTATTTGCAAGAAAAATTCTGCAGGCCTTGGGTTTCATGGCATCCTGCATTCTGCTAATTCCATATGCAAGAGTGCATATGAGGAAATTTCAATGGTATCTAAAAAGTGTTTGGACTCAACATTGCCACAGCCTGGAAACAATAATTACCCTCATTCCCTGCCTGCAACAGGAGTTTCGATGGTGGGCAGAAGCCTGTCACCACAACACGGGACAGCCATTCACCTTACCCACAGCCAGGCAGACATTGACAACAGATGCATCAGATTACGCCTGGGGGGCCCATATGGCAGGAAGATGTATTCAGGGCACATGGTCCGCACGTCAAATGCATCTACATATTAATCAAAAAGAGATGCTAGCTGTTCAGAATGCCCTGACAGCCTTCAAGGATCTGCTTCATCCAGGAAAACTACTAATAAAGACGGACAATACTACAGTCATGTGGTACATAAACAAGCAGGGAGGCACACATTCCTACCCCCTCTGCAGGCTAGCCATGAACTTGTGGGACACAGCATTGACTTACCAAGTACATCTGCAAGCACAATTCCTGCCAAGAAGGACAAATAATCTGGCAGACGAACTAAGCAGAAACCTAATAGATCCCCATGAGTGGAAATTGGATCCATAAGTCTTCAGCATGATAACAAGGACCTGGGGATGCCGGACATAGACCAATTTGCCTCCCCTCACAACTACCAACTACAAAGATTCTGCAGAAGGACTTATCACAAGCAAGCATGGAAAGTGGATGCTCTATCTTTCAGCTGGAAAAATCTAACAGCATATGCCTTTCCTCCTCTGCTTCTCATCCCCAAGGTACTCCTCAAGGTCAGACAAAAGAAACCAAAAATGATACTGATTGCCCCAGACTGGCCCCGCCAGCACTGGTACCTAACTCTAAAGAGCTTGTCTCACTACCCAGCCTGGACATTACCTCAAATTCCTCACTTATTGACCCAACAAGACAGTCAGATACTGCACAGCCAACTCAAGACCTTCAACCTGGTAGCATGGCAGATAATGTAGCCTCTCAAGACACACCTCTCTCTAAAGCAGTGATGGATGTTATTTTGGAGGCCAGGAGGCCTAGCACCAGAAAATCTTATGCAGACAAATGGAAGAGATTCTGTGCTTGGAACCAAGCACAAGGTATTGACACGATTGTTCCAAATATCCCTCAGATTTTGCAATACTTAACTGAGATGCTGGATAAAGGCCTTTCCTTTTCATCAATTAAAATTCATGCCTCTGACATTTCAGCTCATTACAATACAGAGCCACCTATTTTTTCTCATCCGTTACTAAGGCAGTACCTCAGAGGGGCCAAAAACATAAGACCTCCAAGGAGAGCACCAGTACCTGCATGGGACCTCAACTATGTCTTGGAAAAACTCACACTGCCTCTGTTTGAGCCAGCCTCTGCAGCTGATATAAAATTCATATCCTGGAAAACAGCTCTGCTCCTAGCAATAACCTCCATTAGAAGAGTCTCAGAGTTACAGGCACTCATGGCTGTGGAACCTTTTATCATTTTCCATCCTGACAGAGTTTCGCTGAGGACAAACCCTACATTTATGCCTAAGGTAGTGTCCAGTGTGGCCCTTAACCAAACAATTCATTTGCCTACTTTTTATCCAAACCCACAGAATAAGGGTGAGAGAATTCTGCATTCTTTGGACATTCACAGACAGCTATGCTTCTACTTGGACAGAACCAAAGCTTTCAGAAAGACTGAACAACTTCTAGTGGCATATGCTGCAGCATCACAAGGAAAGGCTATCTCAAAACAGACTATTTCAAAGTGGATAGGCCATTGCATTCGTTTCTGCTATTCACAGCATGGCAAATCAGTGCCTAAGGGCATTAGGCCACATTCAACCAGAGCAGCAGCCACTTCAGCAGCCTTCCTCAGAGGAGTACCAACCAAAGACATCTTAGAGGCTGCAACTTGGAGTTCAGTGCATACTTTTACAAAGCACTATCACTTACCTCTCTACTCTAAATCCAGTGCAGGCTTTGCCACTGCAGTTCTGCAGGGCCTGATAGCCTCTCCTAATCCTATTTAGTCCAGCCCCCCATCCTCTGCTTTGGGATTCAACCCAATTGTAATGACTGCAACAGTGAAACACGATGAACATAGTACAGTTGTGTACCTACCATAAATGTAGATGTTTGAGTGTATTCACTGTTGCAGTCCAGGTTACCCTCCCACCATCCCCCTTTTCCTTGCTGGGACTTATCTGTACTTCTCTATTCTATACATCCTATGTGGTGTATTTGCTTGTAGATGAAGGAAAAGTTGTTTTTGTGTATGCTTGCTTATTGGCATAATTTAGCCTTCCATTTTAGGGGCACCTGACATCTGAGGCAAGAAAAACTGAAAAAAATGGTGTCGGCTGCATCTTTTATACCCCTGGCGCACTGACGTCAGGGAGGAGGTGACAGCAGCCAACGCCGGACATAGACTTTAGAACTCGGGCCTACTGTGGGTAGCCTGCCAGCAGGATAACCCAATTGTAATGACTGCAACAGTGAATACACTCGAACATCTACATTTATGGTAGGTACACAACTGTACTTTTCTATTCATGTTATTAAAATGTTCTCATCTGCAAGGACTCTGACTGTTAGTAGGGAACTTACATCCCTCTTAGTATAGCTTGTACTGGTATTGGGACGTATTTTTCACAAATCACAAATAGAAAGAATAGGCAGGTCACTGTGAATGAAAAAAAAATATGGGTAAATACCTACATGGAAAAAATGTCCTATTTTAAAAAATGGAAATGCATAGAGCATCCAAGCCTAGCTTTGGGCACACATGTATTCAGACTTGATGGCGTGCATTTGTCAAGATCAGGAAAGAGAATTTTTGCAGCAGATACTTTGGAATATTTGACAAACACTAGCCAGGATTTTTGCTAAGTCAAAAATTTAACATTTCACAGATAGCAACATCTGATGCATCTCTGATGGTTGTTGATGCTAGGAGCATTAATAATAAAGTTTTTTTATTGGAAAATTTGCTACATTCCCACAAAATTGATGTTATTATTGTTTGTGAAACATGGTTAAAGAATAATGACTGGAAACCAGTTCTGTCAGGGTATACTGTAACAGACATTCTAATAGAAAATCAGATGGAGGTGTTATGATAGGGATTAGAGATAGTTAGAAGACCTGTGATTATTATATGGTCAATGATAACACCAAAACTATAGATTGTGTAACTGTGACAATAAAGACAACCTTGGCAGATATAATAATTGTTGAAGTGTATAGACTACCATAGTCAAGTGGGGATGACCTAGAGAAATTTATACGTTTCTGACACAAAACACAGGAGTGAAGAATAATATTAGCTGGGGACTTAAATTTACCAGAAACAGACTGGAATAATATTGATTCAACAGCATTAGTAAGGAAATTATTCACAACATATCTTGATTAACAACAATTGCTTCAGATTGTAAAAAAAATCTACAAGGGAACAGAACATGCTATATATTGTATGTGTTCAGTGTTCATAAATAAATTATTGTTACTTAGCACCATTGATGTGCAGTGATCATGGGGTTATAAAGATTAATTTGTTGCTAGATAATTCTGCCAAATTGAAATCTTAAGCAATGCCTCGAAGATTAATTACAGACTACATTGAAACAAAAGGGTTACCATGTAAAACTAACTGGAGTGATGTGTTCAATGGAAAAACTGCAGATGGAATGTGGAAAGTTTTGAAAGAGAAATTGAGTGCAAAAAAAAAAAAAAAATGTTTAACAACAGGATCTTGGCATACAACACTGGGGAATATGTTTCCATAAGAACAAGATACCTAATCAAGGTGAGAGACAAAAAATATAAGAAATGGAAGAGATGTTGATCTACAACAGTATAGAATCCTCAAGGTACAGAAACAGTACGCAATATTACTACAATGGGGCTGAAATTTTAAATAAACAAGCTGGGCAAACAAATTAAGCATAGTGTGAGACAAGATCAAGAAAAAATTTGAAGAAAATTTATATAAAGCTATTGAACATGATAGGAAACCTTTTTATACATACATATGATGTGGATGGAGTAAAGACATACAAACTGATAAACTGTGTGTAGATTCTAAAATTTATTCTCAGACACAACAGATTATAGTTATATTTATCAAATCTAATACAAAACAGTTGGGCTCTACAAAGGGAGTGAGAACTTGTTCTAGTGATATCCAGGTAACCTCATATACTAGAATCAAATTAGATTATATTTAAAAAGAACTGAGCAAACTGGATCCAAACAAAGTGCAGGGATGAGACAGAATTAGTAACAATGACCTGAGAGCACTTCAGCAAGAACTTACAGTACCATTATGTCTATTATTTACTAGGTCATGTAAATATAGGGAGATTCCTCAAGATTGGAGACATGTACTTATTAAACTTGTCTTTAAGGGAAAGTGGAGTAGGACAAACCCAGAGTCGTATGGACCTTTAAGTCTACTTTCATGTTGTGGAAAATAATGGAGAAGGTAATATTGGATAAGTTATTGTCAGAATTGGATAGGTTGGGACTTGAAACCATATATCAGCATACATATGTTGAGAATAGATCTATTACCACCTGTAATGAAAACTTGTGCTGTGATGTAATTTATATAGATTTAGCTGCGGTATTTGAAAGGGTCATACATAAAACACTGATCAATAAATTAGAACAACTAGGTGTCAATGTACTGTTGATAAGATGAGTAGTTGCATGGGTTACAAATTGGACATGGCAAGCATCATGCAGTAATTGGACAGGTGAAATTCTTGGTTACAGTCAGGGTGTCCCACAGGGCTACATCCTAGGCTCTTATTTGTTTAGTTGGTATCTTTCAGACCTAACTTTGTCATCTGAGGTGTTCTACAGTCTATATGCAGATGACCTGAAATTGGGTAAACTGATTACGTGTGTTACAGATGAGGCATGTCTGCAAATGAACTTGACCAAATTGACCATTTGGGCACAGGAGAATAATATGCTGATAAGTACATCAAAAACTAAGTATATGAAATTTGTGAGACATAAATTGAAAAGTGAATATTTAGTACAGCACACAATGATTGAAACTGTAGATTCATTTAAGGACCTGAGTATATTGGTAGATGCAATTCTGAGTTTTTACAATCATGTCAACCAATTGACTAATGATAGTTATAGAAGTATAGGTTGTATAAAAAGATTTATAAAGTCTAGAAAATCAGAAATCATGAAGTCATTGTTTGTTAGTTACATTAGACCCAAACTTGAATATGGAATAACAATATGGAAACCTTATAAGAAAACAAGCATGAGTAAACTGAAAAGAGTGCATGGGAAATATACCAAGTATATCCATGGATGTGAAAATTTAAGGTATCATGAAACACTAAAATATCTGAATTGATAATATGTCTCTTATAGATATCTTAAGAGGAGATCTTATTCAGGTATATAGGGCATTTAGCGATAACTACCTATGGGAATGTTTGGGGTTATCAAAAGGTAGTAAAGAATCATCAGATAGCCTATGTAGAAGACTCTGTAGGAATGAGAAGTGTGGAGGGTCGTAATGCAGTGATGATAAATCAGCAAGTAAAGGAGATTAGTATTGTTGGAACTTAATTCATCCTCAAGTCTTGGTGAGTGCCTTCACAATGTGAAACCTGTTTTTCAAAAAATCTCACCAAGACAACACCAATATATAGACTGTATTTTATATAGCATATATACCATATACCATGGACAGAAGTAGGTTAAAAAATAAAAAAAGATAACTGGGTGCACAAGACACAGGATAAAAAAAGTGCCCAAGTCTGGTAGGCACACTGGTGCCAGGACTGTAAAAAATGACTGTGTAGAATCCTCATGGCACAGAAACATTACTATAATGGGGCTAGGCTAGGCCCAGGGGAAGGATGGCCCCCTGTTATAGAAGGAAGTAGCAGTCAACAGAAATCACAAAAACTGATAGGCAAGAAAAGAGCCATACAGATAATAGGGTGGACTATCGAGGATAAGAAATAAATGATGTATTGTTACTCTTATGCAACAAGCCCAGAATTTCGCGACAGAAAATATATGAAAAGATTAAGAGAGAAATTAGAGGAGAGAAAAATACATCCACAAAAAAAAAACTTTCCGAAGCTTCCAATACAAATTTGTGTTCATTAATACAACAGAGCCATGAAAAACACTATATAGAACAAGAAACCTTGGGCTGTTTGGAAAAAGAAGTGACTGAGGAAGTGCAAAAATATAAGAAACAAAATCTAGAGACTTTTAAAAGGTTTAAAAAAGAAATATGGACATGGGAAAGAAAGAGAGATTTGATATGGTGTAATCATTATGCAAAGGAGAAAACCAAATTAATCAACACAAAAAAGGCAGCCCCAAAGATATTTGAAGAGAAATACAAGCAAAGACATCAATATATGAAAAATTTCACAATAACAAAATAAGATCACAATGAGGGAACATAGAACAGAATGTTAGTCAAGCAGAAAAAAAATAGAAGCAGAAGTTATGGAATACTTGCAAAGCGAAGGATTTATTTTAGAAAGTCTAACACAGGTTATACCACAGCATGATGGAACAACGAGTCCCCAAAGTAAGGAGAAACAGGAGGAGCAGGAGACATCTGAAGAAGAAATATGGAGGTAGGAAAGTAAAAGACATTTAATATGGTGCAATATTTATGCAAAGCAGAAAGCAAAACTAATCAATACAAAAAGAGCTGCACCAAAGACATTTGAAGAGAAACACAAGCAAAGGCATCCAGACATGAAAACTTTTTCAATATAAAAAATAAGAAAACAAAGAGGAAAAGGAGATTAGTAATGGAGAAGTTAAAGAAAGAGAAATATCATAACAATTTTATACAAATAATTAAAAATAGGTATTATTATAATATTCAACAAAACAACTAAAGTATTTACAAAGACATCCACTACAATCAGATCAATTAATTAAACTAAAATACTGTGCTATTGAAATTAGAATTTTTTTAACAAATTTTGTAAATTATCCCATACAATAAAATGTGATGTTTTTCTAGTTGTTCTCATTCTAATTGTGCTTATTTCCATATGACACATTATATTCATAACATTTTTTAATTCATTGAACGAAGGAGGTGTATCTGAAATCCAATTTCTAGTTATTATTTTCCTAGCCACTGCTAGGATAGACCGTAACAAGGGAAGCTTAATCTTTTTAACACATTGAGGTACAGGTGTGTTGAATAATATAAGAGACTTAGAAATAATGAAATTATCTGTAAAAGAGCCTGCAAAAATTCATTAATTGACTTCCAGTATTCTTTCAACTTCATACAGTCATAAAACATATGAGCCCAGTCAGCATTAATTTCTACATTACATCTCTTACATAGATTATCTTTATTATTAATTTTATTCATCATCAAAGGTGTATAAAAGATCTATGTAAAAATTTCCATGTATAAAGTCTCCAGACAATGGAAGATGTAGTTCTATAAGCAGATTCCAATATATATTGTTTATCTTGTTGAGTTGGTGGGTCCCCATTAATAGAGGTGAAATAATTCCAGTATGAATCTACATTGTAAAAGTTTCTTGTCTGATAATTTTATGTATATATGAAAGTTTACCTTTATCAGAAACTTTATGCTGTAAATGTATTATCAAGTAATCAATCAGTTTTGGAATAGATTCTTTAACTGTTATAGACATTAGATCTATTCTATCAATGAGATGTTGTCTAAAGATCTGAACCTCTAACCAGCAAGTTTCTCTTAGATCAAATTCTTGTTTCAAGAAATCTAGATTTTTAACTTTATTATCAGATATCAGCTGATACCAGTACTTTAGATTATTATCTATAGCTAAATGAGCTCCTTCAGAAGTAGATGACATAAGCATACCCTGAGTATAAATTATAGGGAATACAATAAAATTCCATTCCCTATACTTAGGGTGCATGAATATAAAGTTACGATAACTAATAATAATATTTAATGGGTAACAGACCATATGATTAGGTGTAATAGGTGAAGTACAAAATTCCTTTAGCAACCACAACATGGAGTTATTTATAATCATATTTTTATGTGTTAAGGAGATTTTCATGAAGTGCATACTAATTAGCTCCCAATAATCTTTCCATTTTGACATATGACCGATCTATTAATAAAGTAATAACTTTTATAATAGAAAAGATAATATATAAATTAAAGTCTGGAAAGAAATACCCCTTGAGACCAGCTATTAGTATGTTTCTTTAATGCAATCCTAGGTCTATTAGGTGCCCATAAGAAATTTAACATTAGTGTATTCAGTTTCTTGATAGTTATTTTTGTAGGTGAAAGTATTATTGATTGTATTAAGTATAAAATCTTGGGGAATATTATCATTTTAATAATTGTAAGTCTCTCCTCCATAGTAAATAACATATTATTCCAGGTATTAAAAAGATTTTGTATATTAAGAAAACAGGTATTATAGTTATTATATATAATAGATTTAATATCTTTAGATAGTATTATACCTAAATAAGTTATCTGACCTGAGTTGGGTACATATTTAGTAAAATCACTAATGAGAGTATTTTTTCGTGTATAAATAGGTAGTATTTTAGTTTTTTCTTCATTGAATATTAAACCAGAAATACTTTTAAAATTCATCATTTTATCAAATAAAGACTGCATAGAAGAATTAGATCCTGCTGATGTAATTAGAACATCATCTGAAAAAAGTTGAATTTTTGATGTTGTATTTTCTTCTATTTCAAAACCCTCTATGTCAGTACTGTTTCTAATCAAATTAGCCCAAGGCTCCATTACTAAGGTGAATAATAGTGGAGAAAGTGGACATCCTTGCTTTGTCCCTTTAAGAATGGGTATTTTTTGTGAAACATATGTTCCTACCTTAAAGTAAGCCAGCGTTCCTTTGTATAAATTCTCAATTAAATTTACAAATGCATCAGAGAAATTTGTGCACTTCAGTAAGGTAAACAGATAGTCCCAACTTACTGAATCAAATGCTGAACCTATATCAAGACTAATAAGTGTTAAATCTTTCTTTTTCCTATTTGCAAAATCAATTAATGTTAAAGTTCTTCTTATATTATCAAAAGTATTTCTATTTACAATGAAGCCCGTCTGATCTATGTCTATAATGCTGGGGATAATTGTCTTCAATCTATCAGCAAAAATACTCATAAACATTTTATAATCAACATTAAGTAATGAGATGGGTCGATATGAAGAACATCTAGTTGGATCTTTATTAGGTTTTAAAATTGGTGAAATAAATGTATATTGCCAAGATGGGGGGGTTATTAACTCAGTTTGGGCCAGAATAAAACCTTATGTATTAATGAATATGTAGTTTTAGAAAGGATTTTATATATCTCTGGTATAATACCATCATTACCCGGTGCTTTGTTTGATTTAAGCTTATTTATTTGTGTAATAACTTCTGTATATGAAATACTCTTGTCCAATAGTTTAATCTGTTGTTTATTAAGCTTTTATTCATGTTTGTGGTTATAAACTCCTTTATTTTATCTTTAGGTTCCATGTTAATGTTGTTATGGTTAATCTTGTGAAAGTGATTTCTAAATTCATCCAGTATTTCTGGTATACTAGAAACATTCTTCTTTTTCCTTAGAGAAAAGATTTCTTTGATATGGTTTTGTTTATTCAATCTTTTGTTTTATTTTTAAGTCTATGTAAGTATTTGGGGCTTATTGAATAAGACAAAACTTGTATTTCTCTAAAGTTATTTTAACTTTATGAGTTAAAATTTCTTTGTATTTCTCATTTAGTTTGTTTATTTCTTCAATAACTTTCTTGTCCATAATATTTTCTTTATTATTATGTTTATAAGAGTCTAGTTTACTTTGAATATCTAACAATTCCTTATCCCAAGATTTCCTTTTGTTATTATACCATCTGATACTTTGTCCATATAGATATGATTTTAAGGCATCCCAAACATAGACAATGGAGACTTCAGGAGTATTATTTATGTCTAGAAAATGTTGTACTTCTGAAAGTATATATTCTTTATAGTCTTTTAGCTGAGTTAAGTATGCTGGTATCCTTTTGATCTGAACATTATGAGTATTTTTATCATGAATTCAAAAACAATTGAGTTATGATCAGATATAGGACATGAAATGATTTTGGAATTAATTAAATCTGTTACCATCTGGTTAGAAATAAAGACCCTATCTATTTTTGAATAAGTTTTGTATCTGTTAGAAAAAAGGTGTATGGTAATGATTTTGACTATCTGATTATTAATATCATTCAAATGATAAGAATTAGCAAAATCATTTAAATGTTTTGCATTAGATGTAATTCTTCTTTTCTTTATAGTGGTAGTATCACTTTCATGTAGTATACAATTAAAATCACCAGCTAAAATAATATCCCCTATAGAGAATGATATGATCTTATCAATATGATGTTTCACTGTATTAATACCAATTCCAGGTATCCAGTATACATTAATTAAAGTGTAAGTCTTCCCATTAATTTGTATTGTAACCATACAAAACATTCCTTTGTCATCCTGATAAGACTTAATGGTTTTAGGAATGGGCATACTTTTATTCCATAAAATAGCCACTCCTCTTTTTCTGAGTGTGCTCTGAACTAACCAATACTGCATACTTATTAGTGGCTAGTTTATCAATATCTTTTTTCAAGAGATGGGTTTCTTGCAGGAAGACTAGATTGGCCTTGTGTAGATTAATGTATCTTATTAGGCTTGCCCTTTTACACGGATTATTCAATCCATTAATGTTTAAAGAAATTCCTTTTAAAGATGTCATTTGGCATTTTTAAAACTCAAGAATCTTATGATCGAAATAACAAATAACAAGATAAATAATGTTGCATCTCCTCTTTTAGGTGTACCTTTAAATATAGCTGTATTTATTAAATCTCTTATGGGATTTTGTATAGGATTCAATTTTGTTTGTAGTGACAATGAGTGTACAAAATATATTGTGGATGTCAAAACTATATACATATAACAATGAACAAGTGAAAATAATGTAAGGATTAAACCTTGCATCCTGCCTGAGTTGAAAACTCCAACTTAGAGCAGTATTTACTACTCAAGTTAACCCCTACCCTAAGCAGCAGTACCTCAGCTACCACCTTATCAATTTAATACTAGTTATATTTAACTGAGGTTAACAGTTTTCAATTCAATTATCTATCAAGACAAAACTACACATTTGGTAAAACAGCATCATATAAACTAAAATAAACTTTTTTTTTTTTTTTTTTTTAAAAACTGTTCATACTATTATATAGATCTATGTAATATATAACAATTGAATTCTAATAGCATTCAAATAATCTTAATGTTAGAAATCAAGAGGAGAGAAAATTATGTTCTAACATTCATTTAAATCAAAAACTTTGGCTAATATGATTCAGACATTACATGCATTAAGATGCATCTATTTTCTGTCATGTGAATTCTATCAACAGCTTCCAAAAAATCTTGAATTGTTTGTATATGAGCATTTACTTAAACTCATTATTGTCAATAGAGTAAAATATTGTATTCATAAAAATTATTATAAATCATATTGCATAGTTATGCAGATTCTCAGAAACACCTGCGTTATTACCTAAAAAAAAAAAAAAAAAGCCATCACACACATACATATACACACACACACATATACACACACACACACACACACACACACACACACACACACACACATACACATATATACATAGATACACATACACACACACACACACACACACACACACACACATATATATATATATATATATCTGATCTCACTGAGTTGTGTGTTAGTAGAGCACTATCCTACTTGCTGTCCCTAGAATAAATCTGTCTGCTTTATACAAAATAATGCACAGCAAACACATATTAGTAACCAGATTTTACAATCATGCTAACCTACTGCTTTAAAATATATCACATGACATTTCTTCCAGAATAGAGTTATAAGATTATTTATGCTTGCCAATCAGATGAATTAAATGAGTTATAGTAAAGTATATGTTTGGGACACAAGTTTTAACACAGATTATTATGCTACTGTTAAGTAGATTTTCAAAAACATTTAAATAAATGTTTCATTTTCTATGCCTTCTAAAATAAGATATTTACTTGCTACAAGAAACTACATCATCCAAACTCATCATAACTGACATATTTTATGAATAGAGTATTTTTCCTGAATCTGTGGTGTGTCAGTGTGATAACCTTGTCAATGTTTATACTAACTGCTTTCAGTTTCTCTGTGAAAATTCTGTGAGTGAAGCTTCTGAGGAAACTCATGGACACTATGCATGAGACAGCCCACATCCCAGATTGTCTCCCTTAACATTTTGGGAAACTTATTAAAACTTGTGGCAAACATTCATTTTGTCAATAGAGTAAAATATTGTATTCATAGAAATTATTATAAATCATATTGGATAGTTATGCAGATTCTCAGAAAAAAAGCCATCACACTCACACACACACACACATACACACACACACACACACATATATATATATATATATATATATATATCTGATCTCACTGAGTTGTGTGTTAGTAGAGCACTATCCTACTTGCTGTCCCTAGAATAAATCTGTCTGCTTTATACAAAATAATGCACAGCAAACACATATTGGTAACCGGATTTTACAATCATGCTAACCTACTGCTTTAAAATATATCACATGACATTTCTTCCAGAATAGAGTTATAAGATTATTTATGTTTGTCAATCAGATGAATTAAATGAGTTATAGTAAAGTATATGTATGGAACACAAATTTTTAACACAGATTATTATGCTGCTGTTAAGTAGATTTTCAAAAACATTTAAATAAATGTTTCATTTTTTATGCCTTCTAAAATAAGACATTTACTTACTACAAAAAACTACATCATTTAAACTCATTATAACTGACATATTTTATGAACAGAGTATTTTTCCTGAATCTGTGGTGTGTCAGTGTGATAACCTTGTCAATGTTTATACTAACTGCTTTCAGTTTCTCTGTGAGAATTCTGTGATTTGAAGATTCTGAGGTAACTCAAGGACATTGTGCATAAGACAGCCCACATCCCAGATTGTCTCTCTTAACATTTTGGCGGAAACTTATTAAAACTAGTGACAAACATTCATTTAGCAGTGTAAATGCATCTAAACATGACAGAACCTCCACAATGTATTCCACAGATCATCACAGCCTCTATGCAAGTGAAATTAAACTCAAAATTACCAACAAGCAATAAAACTCAGCATTCTTCTCCCAACTCAATTTTCATACAAATCCTATTATTCACTGTGCCCACACAGTCTAAAGCATTTCTATATATTAATAAAGAAAAGAAAAGAGAGTAGAAAATAAAAGGGAGTGAGGCAGAAATAAAAAATGTAAGAGAAAGCTGTAAGAAGTATATACAATGGAATGTTACTTACTGTTTATATTAATAGAGTTAAAAATAAAACATATTATTTACTCTTATTTAGTTCTGATTATTATTAGTTAAAGCATGACAGATTATTTACAAACAAGCATAAGCAGTATAATCAAGAAAGTATAATTAGAAATAGCATTTGAAGAACTTATAAACTTTTACAAGAAATAAATATGTTATTATTCTATTAATGATATTTTCATTACTGTTCTCTCCTGCCCTCCCCACCGTTTACTCACTACATAATCTAAATAGAATGTCATTGTTTAAACAAAGAAAATAATAAAAGAAGAAGGAAAAAAAAGGTAAAGATAAAAAATGTATCAAATTACTAACCTTACTTTTTTCAGAAAGAAAAACAAATCGAGTCACAGCCTGCCATTAAATCCTCAGGCATTTTGACTGGTTATGAAACAAAACATTTCTTTGCACATAGAGAATAACTTTGATTAAATCTTTTCCAAAATATTTGTGGCTTTCTGGAAATGCAGGAACTGTATTCAAAAAGATTAATAATGAACTAAAATGATGAGAGAGAATAAAAACATATAACAAATCATTTGTTTTTTAGTCTCTTCTTCTTCTCTGAAGTCTTCCAGGAAGCTTCAGTTGCCAATCTCTTTAATGAAGAACTAGCCCATTCCATTTCTTCTATTTTATCCAAAATCCTTTTTTCTTTGACAAACAGTAAAGCAGAGTCTAAATCATCGAAGACCTTAGGACCATCAGGAAGGAAGATTTTAAGCTTGGCAGGAAACAGAAGGTATGTTTTAAACTGTGCTTTTTTAAGCTCCCTTATTAGTGGCAGAAAAACTTTTCTTTTAGCAATTACCATTAAAGAATAGTCATTGTCAAAACGCACAGTTGTCTCATTAAACTTAACAGGAGCTTTAGCCCAAGCAGATTTAAGAACCATCTCTTTATCAAAAGATGATAGAAATCTAACTATAACTGATCTAGGATAGTTTTTGTTAGAGTTAGTATTAGCTATAGATCTATGTGCTCTTTCGATACCAAAAGAGAATGCTTCTGGTAAATCTAAAGTTTTAGGGAGCCATGTTGTTAAAAAAGAAGTAATATTGTTACCTTCAATATTTTCTGGCAGTCCAAAAATCCTAATGTTATTGCGCCTAGATCTATTTTCCAGGTCATCCAGCTTTGTTTGTAAATGTGTATTTTGTTTCAGCAGAAACTCAATGTTGATTTCCTGTTCTTGTTATTTGTTTTGTAGTTTTTTCTATGAAAGTGTCTATTTTAGTATCCATTTTATCCATCTTAGCAGTAAGTTGCTGGACTATAATTATCAGAGACTGAAGTTCTTTCTTGATGCTGGAGTCTTGAGAATTTGTCTTACTGGAACTCATTTCAGACTGATAAACTGACAGGAAAATTTCCAAAGTAATTTCTGACAGGAATATTATTAAGATTTCCTTTCTTTTTTAGATATAGTTCAAGAACTATATAAAACAAACATATTTAGAAAGAAAATTACTTCAAGAATTAATTTTTTAAGTAATTAATTCCTGTCAATGTAATGAAATTGGTGGAGCTGAAGAAATCTGCTGCTATCCTGTGCTCATCCTTGGTCACGCCCCCAGCAATGTCATTCTTGATGAAAAAAGTGATCACTTTTCACAATGAGCCTTCTTTGCATCATTCCAGTTACCTTTAGTACATATTTACTAACTGTTCCCTTTGATGTTCTGTAATGGAAAAGAGTAAAATGAGACCATATAAAAATGAGAAAAGGTGCTATGGATGGATGGATGGATGGGTGTGTACTGTTTAGGTGTACTTTATTACCTGACAACTGCTGTAATGCACTATTACATATTACATTACAGCTTGGCCTCCCTTTACTTAAGACTCAAGCTGCGACAAACAGAATTACAAACGCTCAGTGTAATTATAAATTATGAAACTCAACTCTGTATGTCATACAGACAATAGCAGTATCCTCTCAGACTTTTACAGGGTGTCTCTGTTGCTTATTCTGGGTGGAGAGGGACTTCACCTTTGTACTATGTACTTCTGGGCATGGCTTTGGGGTTTTACTTGGAATTGCTTTTTATTTGGTTACATTTCCTTCAGTATGAAGACTTTGTTCTATGTGTTACAGAAGGAGCCGCTTTAGTCCGGTTGTACAGCTCTATGTTGTACTGTTAGATAATATGTCGGAGGACAGCATCGTTTACTTCCCAGTGAGAGGCTGAAGTTGATTCTTTCAGTAATATATTTAGTTTATTTTCAGCATCAGCTTGAATATTTCCTTGGTAGAATAGGACCAGTATATTATTCTGATGCATGTCATCACAGAGTCTCATACACATGGCAAGTGGAGGGATATTGTTCCCCATTTAAGGTAGTTCAGCATTGTGATATGGTGTAATATTGCTATCCATTTAGGCCAGACAGCTGATGGACTTGTTTTCTCCCCCTACATAATGGGGAATATTTGATACAGCTCTGTGTAACCTCTAAATATTTTGTGATTATATAACCTCTTATGCACTGTTAAAAAATGTAATGAATATGCACACAGCAACTGCAGTTCAAATATAATTTGAGGACATAAGCAAGGTAATGTAAAAAGGGTTTGTCAAAAAAAGTTAGACTAAAATTAGGACAGCTCTAGCAATTGCATTAATTTTTTATTCAGAGTTGTAACTCTGTTATCTATGCAGATTTGCACATTCATTTTTCTATTATATTTATTATCTATTGGTGCATGGTTTTGTGTGTGTGTGTGTGTGTGTGTGTCTAAAAAAAAGTCTTAAAAAAACTGCGCCGATCAAATGGGATATGTCTATGGCCATTTTTATTTTAGCAAGTCTGAAAGAAACAAAGATTTTTAAATTGTTTTTGTCATGCATTCATTATGAACAAAGATTCTTTTTGAATGGAAAAGGGAAACATTTATTATGTGAATTAATTAATTCCTTAACTGCTGATAACGTCATTGGAAATGAAAAACTAATTAATACCATTAAGAAGTGTTGCGTGATAAGCTAGTTATAAAACTAGAGATTAATGCAGTGATGTAAATGAATTAGACACAGCAATAATTATCTGGATAAACTGTTTTCATGCTTTGTGACTGAAGGTTGCTCATTTTTAGTTAGAAAAAAGCAAGAACAATTCTGAATGTTTAAAGAACAAACAAGATAAACTGTACGGTTCAAATGCAAAGATTATGACCAGGGTGCATTATGCACATCTGTGGAATGAAACGTTTAAATGTTCAGTTGATGTTAATGTGTATATTTCGTTCTGACAAATTAGAAAAGCTGCAGGAATTTGTTCATCCAAACTGCTGCACTTATTTTTGTCAAGAAACTACTGGTTGCAGTGATTTCTCTTAGAGGATGCTCCAGAAAATATTTTTTGTTATTGAATAAGTGACATCACTTTATGTATACATATATATATCTATATATCTACACAGACACACACATACGGATCTACTTCACTTGACCTAAAACTTATTTGACTGACTTTCATTTGACCAACACCCAAATGACCTACATTTCAAATTACTGACAACTCATTTGAATCACTCTCATTTCACTGACAGCTTACAATGCTGAATTACAACATACTAAATCTTAAACCATAGATATGCACACTTAGAACACCAATAATTAACTCTTTCCAGAACTTCAAAACTACTTACTTAACCTGGACAGTGTACAACTAACATAGGTGAGGGACTACGCCCCCTACACACCCCTAATTATATATACTAACTCCAGGTTTGCACTACAGTGGGGAAAAGAGAAAATACCTTTAACTTGCCTTACAGTACTCTACACACTGCCAGTACTGCTGGGAACGCACAAAACATTCGCCAAATTACTTTAGGTACTTCCCATAAAAATGTAAAGAAACAAACCCACATTTAGAAACACCACAACACTACTTTCTACATGACTATCGGTATTCTGATAGTCAGCACTCTAAGTTACAGTAATTTTATCGCAAGCAAGTCACAGTGAAGGGAATCCCGCAACAAGTCTATGTCTTAAAAGTCAGTGAAATGAGCGTCAGTCAAATGAGTTAAATTTAGGTCACTTGGGTGTCGGTCAAATGAAAGTCAGTCAAATGAGTTTTAGGTCAAGTGAAGTAGATCCATATATCTATATATATATATATATATATATATATATATATATATATAAAAGACAGATAGATATGTGTGTATGTATGCGTCTGTGTATGTAGATGTATATATATATATATATATATATATATATATATGTGTGTATATATTTATTTATATATCTGTATGTATCTAGTTCAGATGTTTGACTTTTCAGAACATCAAACTTCATATGATCAAGACCATACGATCAACATTTGAATAGTCAAAAAACAACTAACACCGAAAACAACCCTGCTAATTTTATATACCAACGTTGCTGGGGAAAACGTCAAACTCCCTGATTCCCACTGTACTGTGATATCAATACAAATAATTCACCTCTTCAAAATGTCAATCATATGGTCTCAACCATATGAAGTTGGGCTTTCTGAAAAGTCAATCTTCTAAAGTAAAACCGATACACACACACACACACACACACACACATATATATGTGTGTATACATGTACATCATGTGTGTGTGTGTGTGTGTGTGTGTGTGTGTGTGTGTGTGTGTGTGTGTGTGTGTGTGTGTATATATATATATATATATATATATATATATATATATATATAAATAACATTTATTTATTTAACATTTGTTTACCCGGAAAGTCTGACTTGGAGCAAAGACAATTTTTAGTGGAGGCCCGGGGAGAAACGCTCCATATGCATGTCTTTGTAACATATGTCTTTATATTTACACTGACTGACAATCACAGAATAGCAGCCTGAAGCCTGAATAAACCTTAACACTTATTAGTGACACAGAGTCAGGTCAAATAATGAGAATTTATTTTAGTAGCCTTCATTCTTTTTATATCTTGTGAGTTCATCATAGTATGGCAAGTTTATTAGAGACCACTTGACAGTAAGGAAAACATATTAAATTATTTCAAAAAATGCTTACGAGTTCAGCTGTACAGCAGCTAAAAGAGAAGAGCTGCATATTACAGAGAATAAATACATAGTACAAGTAAAGTGAGATCAAAGAGCAGGAAGCCCAGCGGAAACTATTTCCTGTATGACATTTATTAGACAGATAAACTGTGGACAAGTGAATGTATTTAAGGCACATTATGTAGCAGGTGATGAAGCAAATAAACTGTCTTTCGGCTTTTCCCTGTTAGGTGTTGCCACAGCGGAACTCCGGTCCGCTAATGATTGGCAGTGGGTTTTTACGGTGGCAAGTTGCCAGCCCGACGCCCAACCTTCAAAGAAGGCACACCCATTCACGTACGCACCTACCTGCATGTCTTTAAACATTGCTCGACCGTGGGGAGGACATGCGGACTCCACACAGAAGGAGATCCAGCCGAGAATCAAACGGGAGAACCTCTTGCTGTGAGGCGACAACGCTAACAACAGAACCACTGCAGCAAGTAAACAAGGAAAACATGAGAAATATGCTTCCACTATGACTGGATGAAGTTCAGCCTGACAAGGATTAGAATCCCCGAGCTACATTCCTTGAAAACAACCCTTCTGCACCTCATGCCTTGTTTGCAGCCTTTTGCATCAATTGTATGTATGACAATTGGTGCAGGAAGTACAGAAGTCAGATCATTTCACTTCACTGTGCATGTTGGATATGGAAATCCCAAGCAATAGTTTCTGACAAATTTCAAATTCATATCTAGACAGAAATAGAGAGAAACTGAAAAAGAAAAGTAAATATAGATACATATATCTCTATATAGACAGACAGAAGGACAGGCCAATAGATTGCTCTGATTTCATTTTGTATGTGACTCACTCCTGTGGCAGGTAAAGCACACAATAATTGTACACTGACCCCAACAAATACTTTGCACAACAGAATTGCTAGCACAAAAAAAAGAACATTGCAAACACAGTAAATAGCTGTAATGTTTACAGATACCCTTACTGGAAATAGGATTTAAACCATTCATTGGATCCCCTGAAGTGTAGAGTTTCTTTTACAAAGCAAAAGGTATAAACCTGTAGATTAAATAGGATTGTGGGTACTGAAAGTTCTTTCCCAACAGTCTGTTTTAATTGTTTATATCTAGTCTTATGCATGATCCAGTAAAAAAAGACCGGAGCATCTCTGTCATGTGGAATCTCTTTTCCTTACTTTTTGCCAATGGAAAGCTTGAGTCTTTGTCATTATTATGTGCTTGAAGTTTGTTTGCTCTAAAACACGTACTCCCTTTAAGGTACATGACTCAGACCTACCATTTATAGGACTGACTTTCATTAGAATTTTAAAGGTAACTGCATTCTTCATGAAAGAAAGTAGTGAATATAACTGGACAAGCACTCCAACCTCTCAGTGACTTTATAAGATCTTTATGACAAAGACATGGAGATACTCCTGCAAACACCATGTTGAATATGAAACCAATGAAGTTCTGCATTATCCAAAAATTATTCAGTTATACATGTGAGAAATTAAAAATGGTTTACCACAAGACAACTTGTCTACTGGAGATGTGAGCTTACACAACAGAAGTACTTGTAGCTGTCTTGCTGTTTGCTAAAGCAGTCTTTGAGCCAAGCAAACATGTGCCAACCAATCCATTTAAAATATATATATTAAAACCATAGGCAGTATCTTTTGAGTGATGTCTAAAGATGGGGGGAGGACAGTTAGCTCTCATAAAGCAGCTTAAAGGTCAGATTATTGAGAAGGAAGGTAGTCTAGCATTACCAGGTAACCAGTTTGCCTTTTTGATAGTCTTATGGTCAGATAAATTGCATTAGGCTTGTGTTGCAATTGGAACGCAGAGAGGTTATTGGCAGTGTGTATGCAGGTCTGTGAATAAGAACATTGATGTAATCGCTCTCCTTGTTTCTGTGGTTAGCAAGTTTGCAATTTTGTAGGAAATTTGTGATTGGTTTAGGGCCTTGTTTGTAATGTTTTCCATGTGGTATTTGAAAGAAGGATTTTGGTCAAATTGTAAACAGAGATATTTTTGATTTGTGACATAGAGAAAGAGAGCATCAAAGAGATCAAAAATAGCAATTGAGGGCATCAAAGAGATCAAAAATAGCAATTGAGGGCATGTTTTCTTTTTCCTGACTGCCCCAACTAACTGTGCAGTTGTCATCATTTTGTAAGTTCTCAGAATGTCAATTTTTTTTTTTTTTTTTTTTTTTTTTTTTTTGTGAGATGAGCTCAGGGCAATATTGCCTGAATGTAATGGTGCATGAGATGTTATGACGGTCCCAGGGGAGTATGTTGATATAAAATGAGAACAATAAAGGCCCCATCACAAACCTTTGGAGAACAGCATTAGTGATAACCCTGGAGTCATTGATGGACTTGGCTTAAAGAACAGATAAAGATCTATTTTTTAGATAATTTTTGAAGTCTGAAAGCTTTCAGAGGAGTGGATAATAGCTGACAGTGTTAGAGACTGTCCTGAGGTAAAAAATATGTATAACTCCTGTGAGCATGCCATTGCCTGTGTTAGTATAAAAGGAATTGATAAGGTGTGGAATAGCAATGATAGTAAAGTATTTTGCTCTTAATCTGTGTAGTCTCTCAGTAAGATTATCATATGTATTTATGCAGGCTAGAGTCTGATCATGGATGATTTTTTTCAATAGTTTTGCAAATGGACAAACATTTGAGATTCTCTATTTTGTGGCATCTTCAGTTGAGGTCACTTTGGGAAGGGTAATGGTGTTGAGGTCACTTTGGGAAGGGTAATGGTGATGAGGTCACTTTGGGAAGGGTAATGGTGTTGAGGTCACTTTGGGAAGGGTAATGGTGATGAGGTCACTTTGGGAAGGGTAATGGTGTTGAGGTCACTTTGGGAAGGGTAATGGTGTCACTTTGGGAAGGGTAATGGTGTCACTTTGGGAAGGGTAATGGTGTTAAGGTCACTTTGGGAAGGGTAATGGTGATGAGGTCACTTTGGGAAGGGTAATGGTGTTGAGGTCACTTTGGGAAGGGTAATGGTGATGAGGTCACTTTGGGAAGGGTAATGGTGTTGAGGTCACTTTGGGAAGGGTAATGGTGTCACTTTGGGAAGGGTAATGGTGTCACTTTGGGAAGGGTAATGGTGTTGAGGTCACTTTGGGAAGGGTAATGGTGTCACTTTGGGAAGGGTAATGGTGTTGAGGTCACTTTGGGAAGGGTAATGGTGTCACTTTGGGAAGGGTAATGGTGTCACTTTGGGAAGGGTAATAGTGTTGAGGTCACTTTGGGAAGGGTAATGGTGTCGAGGTCACTTTGGGAAGGGTAATGCTGATGGCATGTTTAAAGCTAAGATGGCCACTTTTAATGGAAAAAGTGAAGCTGAAAATGTGTTATAGTAGTTTGGCAAGCAGAGCACTGCCTAAACGTGGAATTTTGTGTGAAGCACATGAAGGTGCGGTTTATATCTGAAGTCTTAATTTATCATACATCTTTAACTATGGTAATGACTTTAAGGTAGAAATGAGGAACTTCCAGAAGAGTACTAACTGGGATGAGTGGAGTACATGTGGTAGAATAAAGAAAATGGGCAGCTGTTGGAGAAGGTTGAGAAGAAACAGACTTCATGAAGTCACACCAGCTGATGTTTGGAAGATTTCAGAATTATTCAGTGTTTAATTATTTGCCAAAACCTTTTAGAATGCCATAGTGGTTGGGTTTGTTCATTTCTGTAGTGTGTAGCCTTGGCAGAGCTGTTTCTTATTCTTGTTGCTGCTTTGAGTGATAAAAGCGTTCTTCCATCTTACCAAGGTTAGGACTTTCCTTGCCCTTCCAGGCTTGGTCTCTGTTTGAAGTAAGGCTCATGAGTTCTGAGGACAGCAATGTGGATGGCTGGAGGTTAGTCTTCTGTCGTTAGTTGGGAACAGTTTGTCCTGTAAGGGTGTAAGAAGGGTGTAGAATGGGACAGGGCAGTGATGGAGGTCTGAACAGTTGAAGACTGATGCCAAGACAACATGATGTAGCTCATTCAGTTGGATAATCAGTGGTGTAAGATATGGCTCAGCTAAACAGTATTTCCCCTGGGGCATTTCTGTGCTTTAGTAACCAGGATGTTAAAAATGTAGTATGTATATTTATATGAAATACTGTTTATAATCACATTTATATCTTCTAAACAGTCATTCTAAATATAATAGTTTACAAGGGAATTTAACTATATGTTAGTCTCTCTTTTCTCTCTGTCTTCTCTCGCGTATTCGTGTATATAAGTTAAAATAAGGGAAGAGATATAACGAGAGTTACAAGCATGTTATTACAAAATATAATACCAAATAAACAAATCATGACTCGAATAATAACATCGTGTCCTAGATAACATACTGTATCTAACAACCTAATAGAAATGCTTTTTATACAGACAATTTATTTTATCTATGCTAATAGTAAGGCAGTGGGTTAAACTACATAGTTTTTCAATAATCTGTTAGACATTTGTCTTATTTTGGAATGTGAAAATCATATACTGACTCTATTAGGTTACACATGTTTTATATTAGATATAACTTCTATGTACATATAATCCTTCCAGATAAAACTATACCAGGATAATTAATGGTATCTTAAGAATTTGGTTGTGCTAATGTTTCTAACTTAAAGTTTTATAAAATATACTATTAGTGAAATTTTGTATTCTGTTGCTGCAGTTTAGGGCTTGATCTCAGTGACAGATGTCATTGGGATTAGGAGTTTATAACTCCAGGCAGGGAGCGTTGGGGTGTTTGTTTTTATCTAGTATACGTAATAATTTTTTTTAAAAAGAGATTTTTTGACATCCAGTGTAGCCTATTTACAAAAATATAGAGAATAAAGCTCAAGGAATACATTTTTTTCCTAAAGATATGAGATTTAATAATTTTACTAGGAACAAAGTCATTTTTGGGGGGAAATTTTCATATTGTATGTATGATAATGATATGTTACTAACACATCTTTCATTTACAATTACATAATATGACTTATGTTGAAAGGTATGTCACTTAACATAAATGGTTTGAACAATCCTTATAAAAAAGTAATCTATTTAAATATTTAGCTTTTCATAAACCTAATATAGTATTCTTACAAGAAACCCATTTAACAAAAGATACCATTAAATTCTTAGATATAAATAAATACACAAACACATTAAACTCAGAGTGCACCAAAAAAAAGAGGTGTAGCAATATTGTGGAACAAAACATTACCATTACCCAGAATAAGCAAAACATAGCAGGACAGTAAAGGTTTGCTCTGTTTGGTTGTAATTGAAATGGGTAAGAAACTATATACATTAATTAACAACTATTGGTTACATGGTATTAGTAATAATACTATTAGACACAAATTAAATCAAAATGTTTCATTATCTGAGGGACATATCATTATGACAGGTTACTACAATTGTATCCTAGACTCTAAAAATACAACCACTTCAGGAAAAATAAAAATTACAGCACAAGCTAAACAACTTATAAATTTCTTAAACTCTTACCTACTCAAAGATAGTCATAATTTTGTGGATTTTAACTCATTACAATACATGTTCTATTCTAACAGATATAAAACTTATTCTAGAATTGATAGAATATTTCTTTCTACACAGATAATGAATAACCTGACCAATAGCAAAATTATATCATGCCCAATCTCTGACCACAATACTATTTATATTTGAACTTAATATTAATAATACCAGCATATTTCACACAACTTAAAGACTTTCAGTTATTCATAACTGAAGAGACACAAAACTTCATAAATATAAATTCAACATCAGACACACAAGATATATTTATTTGGGATGCTTTAAAAGCATATTTCTATGGACAAATTAACAAATGGTTTCATAATAAGATGAAAGTATGGGATAAAGACATGAGAATAATACAAGATAAACTGGACTCATTATACACAAAAAATAAAGACAATCTGTCTTCTAAAAATATAAGAGATGAGATTTACAAACTAAATGAAGAATATAGATCTATCCAACATCATAAAATGAAGATAACCCTAGAAAAATATAAGTTTCTTGCTTATTCCGTAAATCCTAAACATCTATCAAACCTTAAGAATAAGACCAAAAGATTAAATAAATATAACTATATTAAAGAAATACATTCTACAAGAAAGAAAAAAGAAGTATATAGTATACAAGATATATTAGAAGAGTTTAGATGTCACTTTCATGAAATCAATCAATCCTCACAACAAATTCAAACACAAGATAATATAAGAGATTATATTAACAAGAATACATATAATAAACTAAATAAACATCAGATAGATGTTATTGATAAACAAATTACTTTATCAGATATGCAAAGTCAAGTAAGTAAGCTTAAACTAAATAAAGCATCGGGAAATTATGGAATTATCCCTGAAATATATAAGATAATGCCCAAAATGGCTTTTTCCTTACTATATAAAATATATAATATTGCTCAAAATGATAATATTACACCCCCATCCTGGAAATATACATTTATATCCCCTATTTTAAAATCAAACAAAGATCCAAAATACTGTTCCTCATACAGACCAGTATCTTTACTGAATATTGATTATAAGATGTTTATGAATATATTCTCAGAAAGATTAAAGAAATTCTTACCCCACTTAATTGATGAAGACCAGACAGGATTTATAAATAACAGAAGTACATTTGATAATATAAAATGAACCCTAGCTATTATTGACTTTTCACAAAGGAAGAAAAGGAACCTAGCTTTAATTGGCCTTGATATTAATGCTGCCTTTGATTCTATTAACTGGAATTATCTAGTTATTCTTTTGGAGTGCTTACACTTTTCACATAATTTTATTAATCTTCCAAAACATTTATATGAAGAAACGTATGCATATATCAAAATAGGATCATATATCTCCAATAAAATACCTATCACAAAAGGCACCAAACAAGGATGTCCTCTCTCCCCACTACTGTTTACTTTTATCATGGAACCCTGGGCAAATGAAATAAGAAACAATAAAAATATGGAGGGCTTGGAAATGGATAAAGACATTATAGCCAAAATTCAACTGTTTGCAGATGATATTCTTATCACCAAAAAAGGAAATGACTCCTCATTCATGTCATTACATGAATCAATTAAAACTTTTCATTTAATGACAATAAAACAAAAATTTTACCCATATATTCTAATAATAAAAAAATAAAAAAGGATGATGGGAAATAATGCATATCATGTTGCTAATTCAGATCAAATTACTTATCTTGGAATTATTCTTGCCGAAGATATAAAATCAATAATACAATTAAACTATAACAAATGATTACAAAATATTCAAGAACTATTTTCAAAATGGAACACAATAATATTTACTACTGAAGAAAGACTAACCATTATAAAAATGATAATTCTACCTAAAATCTTATACATAGTACAATCCATTCAAATTTTACCCTCAAAAAGGTTTATAAATAAACAAAACACTTTAATATTAAGATTCTTTTGGTCACAAAAAAAAAACAAGAATTACAATTAATCAACATACTAACAGCTGGAAGAATGGTGGAATAGTATTTCCAGATCTAAATCTTTATTCGATTTCCGCTATAATCAGATCAATTTCACAGCTCTTAGATATAACCTATTTAGCTAAATGTAAATCTTTATGGGAAATAGCCATGGAACTTATAACAAGACCATCAACATATCAATTAGAGATCATAAATACACCTTTTATATGAATCTTAAAAGAATATTTCATCACACATACTAATCCTAATCACACCGCCAGTTACATACATCACCATCTTCTTTTGGCTGTTCCCGTTAGGGGTCACCACAGCGGATCTTCTGTTTCCATTTCTTCCTGTCCTCTGCATTATGCTCTTTCACACCGACCGCCTGCATGTCCTCTCTCACCACATCCATAAACCTTATCTTAGGCCTTCCTCTTTTCGCTTACCAGGCAGCTCCATCCTTAGCATCCTTTTCCCAATATATCCAGCATCCCTCCTCAGCACATGTCCAAACCAACACAATCTCGCCTCTCTTGCTTTGTCTCCAAACTGTCCAACCTGAGCTGACCCTCTAATGTACTGATTCCTAATCCTGTACATCCTAGTCACACCCAGTGCAAATCTTAACATCTTTAACTCTGCCACATCCAGCTCTGACTCCTGCCTTTTCGTCAATGACACCGTCTCCAACCCATATAACATAGCTGGTCTCACTACCCTCTTGTAGACTTTCCCTTTCACTCTTTCTGGTACCCGTCTGCCACAAATCGCTCCTGACACTCTTCTCCACCCATTCCACCCTGCCTGTACTCTCTTCTTCAACTCTCTTCCACACTCGCCATTACTCTGAACTGTTGATCCCAAGTACTTATACTCATCCACCTTTACCAACTCTACTCCCTGCATCTTCACCATTCCTCTACCCTCCCTCACATTTACACACATATATTCTGTTTTAGCCCTGCTGACCTTCATTCCCCTCCTCTCTAAAGCATATCTCCACCTCTCCAGGGTCTCCTCAACCTGGTCCCTACTCTCACTACATATCACAATGTCATCTGCAAACATCATAGTCCATGGGGCCTCCTGTCTGATCTCATTTGTCAACCTGTCCATCACTACTGCAAATAAGAAAGGGCTCAGAGATGATCCTTGATGTAATCCCACCTCCACCTTAAACGTATCTGTCACTCCCACCGCAGTCCTCACCAATGTCACACTACCCTCGTACATATCCTGTACCACTCTTACATACTTCTCTGCCACTCCCGACTTCCTCATACAAGTCCACAAAGACACAATGCAACTCCTTCTGACCTTCTCTGTATTTCTCCAACAACACTCTCAAAGCAAATATTGCATCTGTAGTGCTCTTTCCTGGCATGAAACCATACTGCTGATCACTAATCATCACCTCCCTTCTTAACCTAGCTTCCACTACTCTTTCCCATAACTTCAAGCTGTGACTGATCAATATTATCCCTCTGTAGTTACTGCAGCACTGCACATCACCCTTATTCTTAAAGATAGGTACCAAAACACTTTTTCTCCACTCCTCAGGCATCCTCTGACTTTCCAAAATTTCATTAAACAATCTGGTTAAAAATTCCACTGCCATTTCACCTAAGCACCTCCATGCTTCCACTGGTATGTCACCTGGGCCAACAGCCTTTCCATTCTTCATCCTCTTCATAGCTGACCTTACTTCCTCCTTGCTAATCTGTTTCACTTCCTGATTCACTATCCCCACATCATCCAACCTTCTTTCTCTCTCATTCTCTTCATTCATCAGCCCTTCAAAGTACTCTTTCCATCTACTCAACACACTCTCCTCACTTGTGAGTATGTTTCCCTCACTATCCTTCATCACCCTTACCTGCTGCACATCTTTCCCAGCTCTGTCCCTCTGTCTAGCCAATCGGTACAGGTCCTTTTCTCCCTCTTTAGTGTCCAATCTCTCATACAACTCTCCATATGCCTTATTTTTTGTATTTATTTATTTTCAGTTTGATTACAGGGGAAGTCCACTGGGCCAGAATGTGCCCATTTTCAGTGGAGGCTTGGGGAGAAAAGCTCCATAAGCAACACGAATACAAAAAGGTTACATAAAGCAAAGGTAAAATACATATATAAATTTGTACAGTTAGGAACAGCAAATGCTTAAATTGTACATTATAAACACAATTAAATACAATAGATAACACAGTTTACAGGTATTTACATTCAGAGCAATAAGTTTCAACTGTGTGAAAAATCAGCATCTGAGGTTACTTGATATTTACAATATTTAGATACTTGGAGTCAAGAGAGAGAGCTTGCTTAATCTGAGGATGCTAGCTTAGGTTTGTTTTAGGAGAATAGAAAATAAAGTTGTAGGGAAGCATGTAGCAAGAAGTATGGAGAGATCAAAGTGGAAATTTCTTAGAATTTATGTAGGGTGAAAGCAGGAACATTTACGTTTAGTAGACAGGTATGAGAAAAGTTGAGTCTTGAAGGATTCAGAGTTAGGTATAGTCTTAAGTGAAGGAGGGAAAGAGTTCCATTTTTTACCTAGAGAGAAAGAGAGAAGGAGTTGGCCTGCAGGATGTTTGGGTTTGTGGATAGAGATTAAATTTTGGTGTTCAGATCTCAGAGATCTGATGGGGATGTATGGGGGAAGGATGTTTGTTAAGGCTGGGCATTTCTCTGGATAGAATATTAATTTGTGAGTGGTGGTTAGTTGGAGATATTCTAGGTGGTTAGAGAGTTCCAGCCAGTTCAGAGATTGTAGGGTAAGGCAGTGGTGAATAGAGGTTTTGGATTTAGTTGCGAATTTAGAGATCTTATTATAGCAAATTTTGAGTTTAGAGGTGTTGGAAGAAGACAGGTTAGTTAGAAGAGGGGCTCCATATAGTAAAGAAGGAAGGAGGTAGGTAGTTGCTATAATATGCCTGGAGGAGTTGGAGAGAAAGCGGTTATTCCTATAGAGCATACCTAGTTTTTGGTGTGTTTTCTTTATGTTTTGTTGTATGTGGATATCAAATTTAAGGTGTTCATCTATGGTAATGCCAAGGAGTTTTGCAGAAGGGACCACTTCTACAGCCTTAGCCTTCGCCACCTCTCTCTTTGCCATGCGTCTCATCTCCTTATACTCATGTCTACTTTCTTTATCTCTGTGGCAATCCCACTTCTTCTTCGCCAGCCTCTTCCTCTGTATACTCTCCTGTACTTCCTCATTCCACCACCAGGTCTCCTTTTCCTCCTTCCTCTGTCCAGATGTCACACCAAGCACCTTTCTAGCAGTCTCCCTTACTAACTCTGCTGTAGTTTCCCAGCTATTCGGTAACTCTTCACTGTCTCCCAGTGCCTATCTTAACTCTTCCCTGAACTCCACCTCACAATCACCCTTTTTTAACTTCCACCATTTAATCCTTGGCACTGCTTTCACACTTCTCCTCCTCTTCTTGATGACCAACGTCATCCTGCAGACCACCAATCTATGCTGCTTAACTACACTTTCTCCTGTCACCACTTTACAGTCTCCAATCTCCTTCAGACTGACCCTCCTACATAGGATATAATCCACCTGAGTGCATCTTCCTCCACTCTTGTACGTCACCCTATGCTCCTCCCTCTTCTTAAAATATGTATTCACCACAGCCATGTCCATCCTTTTTGCAAAATTCACAGTCATCTGACCTTCTGCATTCCTCTGCTTAACACCATACCTACCCATCACTTCCTTATCCCCTCTGTTCACTTCATCAACATTCCCATTGAGGTTCGCTCCAATCACTAGTCTCTCACCCTTGGGTACACTCACCACCACTTCATCCAACTCACTCCAAAATTTTTCTTTCTCATCCATAGCACACCCAAATTGTGGAGCATATGCTCTAACAACATTCATCATTACACCATCAATTTCAAGCAACTGCACCGAATTACTCTGTTTTTACTGAGTTTTGGGACCAAATAATGGGGTGCCATCATTCCCGATTTCTTTTTTTTAATTTTTCTTCTGCGCTTTCGGAGCTGACGTCATCACGTGCGCAATGATGTCAACTCCGTCAGCCTGTCGGAACTGAGCACATGGGCACAAATTTCCGGCTGGCTGTGAGTGTGCTACTGCTTGTCCTTTGTAGGAAATAACTGTTTCTGGTACTGCTTCAGCATGGACATGGAGTCTGCTTTTACCAAAGGAAACATGAACTGAACTGACTTAAGGATCAGGTACTATTTCTTGTTGCCTTAAGGATCAGGTATTATTTCTCCTATTTCTCGCTGCTTTGGTTATACTAAGTAACATGAACTGAACTGACTTGAGGATCAGGTACTATTTCTCTCTCACTGCTTTGGTCATATTAAGTTAAGGCTTCAAACTGTATTTGGTCATATTACTTTTTTGTTTACTAAAGTTATTGTTAAGGCGCTTAACTGACGTTTGCTTCACTGAAGAATTGCGAAACTTGCTTAACAGATGTATGCTTCACTGAAGAATTGTGGTGTGTGTGTGTGTGTGTGTGTGTGTGTGTGTGTGTGTGTGTGTGTGTGTGTGTGTGTGGTGGCTAGAGGCTCTCAGGCTCAAACCCTGTACCTTGGGTACAGGTAAAAAGAGCCTAAAGTCTCTAGCCACCACAACTTGTGAATTCATGCCTCATATTTTTGTTCTAGTCCTCTTTAAATCTGTGGTTTTCAGGATTTTTGTGGCAAATCACTGAAGGATTGAATTAACTAAATCATGACAGGCGTTTGAATTTCAGACTTCATATTCTTCAAACAATAAATGGTAACACAAAACCAAAAAGCAATTTTCTAAGTTTATAATATCAGTATTTGAAATTTGTCCTTATATTGGGGCTGTATCCCCCCATTATTGGCTTTGTCCACATTTTTTGTGCTAAGACGTTGAGAGCTATGGTGAGAAGTGAAAATTGAATTCTGTATTCCCATATTATTGGCTTTGTCCAGGTTTTTTGTGCTAAGGGGTTGAGAGCTATGGTGAGAAGTGAGAACTGAATTTACTAAATGATGGCCATTTAAGTTTCAGTCTTCCTATCTTTCTAAGAACTGCTGATGTGGTATAGTGGTATGTTGCTCTGACCGTAGTGCACAGGGTCCTGGGTTCAAGACTGCAGTGAAATACATGGTGGTAGCACATTTTATTCTAGCAACTTTCCAAAATTATACAAGCAATGTTTAAAATGTGTCCCTGGTTTTTGGCCTTTTGCCCCCCCTAAAAAAAACTGAAATTGAAAACAAGTGCAAAAAGCTATGTAAGATGCCTATGTACTACACTACTGTCATTATATATATATATATATATATATATATATATATATATATATATATATACACATGTATGTATGTATATTTTGTGTGTGTGTGTGTGTGTGTGTGTGTGTGTGTGTGTGTGTGTGTGTGTGTGTGTGTGTGTGTGTGTGTGTGTGTGTGTGTGTGTGTGTGTGTGTGTGTGTGTGTGTGTGTGTGTGTGTGTGTGCACGCATGTGTGTGGAAGTAGACTTTTATGATGGAAATGTTCTGAATTGGGCAGTTTTTTCATTATTGGTTCATGCATTTTCATTGCCTACTGGAAAAATGTTCAAACAATACATTTTAAAATGCTCTCTAATTTAAGTCTAACCAGTGTGCTGTATTATACAAGCAGTATAATTTAATTTAGTCAGGAAGGTGTATCAAAGAATGCATGCATGTTTCTTGTTTTGTGTGCAAGCCAAAGGCTTATGATTTTAAAACCACCCAAAGGTAATCTTTATCCACCATTGGCCAGATGCATTTTCTTTGGATGTGGTGTGGGTTTCAATGCTGTTTCAATGAATGTGAGTTTTAAGGGCAGAGACGTTTTAATGCCAAGTATACTGTCATTGTGGGACAGTCTTGCTTTGTTTAGCAGATCTCTATTAGTGTTTGTGTGCATTGTGCTATGAAATGTAAAAATAAAATCAAAATAATCATTGTAGAAGTAAATCAGTATGCACACATTAGTGTTTATGGTAAATGGAGCGAAATAGCCAGGTAATGGGACTTTGGAATGGCTGCATGGGGACTCTGGTGCCATATTTTGGTTGTCTGTTCTTCAATTTGCGTTTGAAATTTGGTATCCCACAATTCCATTGGAGTGGGCGGGTTACTTAATTATGTTTGTACATTTTGTGTTAGTCAGTGTCCAGATTTGTACCTATTTTTCATGGGCCTTGTCCAGATTTTTGATGTTTCCAGGTTGAGAGGTATGGTATTCTCATATGATAAATTTACTGTTCATTTCAAAATCATTCTGCATTTAGCACACATTTGCTTATTATTTTTACTAATTCTCAAGCCCTTTCATCCAGTTATGATACACTGAGGCATTTTTGAAAATTAATTCATACAGCAGATCAATATTCACAAGTGAAATTCAACTGCAGACAGTATTCTAAAGTACAATCTTTGGCACTTTAACACCTGTAGTCATGTGTGATTAATACATACACAGACATAATATAAATAAATATAACTACACAAAATGGGCGGGAGTGACTATATTAAGTATTAGTAATGAATTTAATAAAATATGACTGAAGACTATAATACAGCCTTTTTGGAGAATATTTTCTTCTACTGAAAGTTGTTTTGTACCTGTATAAAACATGGAAACAACTTGTAAAATTATATTGCAATTATGTAAACTAAAGGGAAGTGTTTACATTACTTATTTGAGGTTATTAGTATTCATAAGCCGATATCTGAGAATGAACGAATGATATACTCTACTGTTACTTTTTGCAAATAGATATAACTAATTGGTGACTTCTGTGTAGGTTCTCAAATTTCTATTACCTGACTGTCAGTCGTCTGACCCCCAAAACAATGAGGAACAGAATTTACAGCAAATCCCTGCTGGTGCAGTTTTGAAGTATGTACAATCAGTGTTACCTTTGTTTTCAGAAATGTAGCCTTTCTTGGTGTTTATGCAGCTGTGGAGTTGGTGTATATATTTTGTGGGGTATGGGGTTGTGCATCCTCATTGTCCTCCTGCAAAAATGCTTAGAATTGATTTGATTTTTCATCCTTTTTACCCTTTTGTGATTCAGGCATTTGTTTTCAGTGTTCTAGGTGCCTGGGCTTTAGTCACTTAAGGTTTGGTACAGGAACCTTAAATAGCTCATTTGAAATGTAGTCTGGTGTGAGGCAGCAGACAGTTAATACACATCAGAGCAGTTTTAATTACTTCAGATACCTGCTAAGTCATCATCAGCATAACAGTATTTCATGTAAGTCAGCTCACAGTATATGGAAAGGTAAAGTGAAGCAATGAGAAGTGTTTCCAGAAAACCAAGTAGGAGTCAATGATTGTATAAATTGAAACTGCCAAAATGTTCAGCTTTCAGAATGCAATGATGCTTCTAGACATACCATGCTAATAGACTAGTGGCAAACTTTCCATCTAGAATATGATGTTCTCTTCAGAGTCCAGAAGCTAGTTAGTGCCACACATGGGCAGGAATGTAAAAAATCAGATTGTCACAGAATAATTATGTGCCTGTCATGTATGTGTCTTGCATAACATAGCATAAGATTCTGACTGTTTTAAAAGATTACTGCTTTAATTTGTACTTGCCAACTACCTTACAATTTTTGTAATTTGTATTTGCTGTCTGCCTCATACTGCCCTTTTTGATTGACCACACATCTTTAAGTGCTACAGTTGCACATTAGCTGTTTCACTCCAAACCTATAGTTAGCAGTACTAAATGTAGCTCTCAGGTGTTCAGGCACTGTGTACAGATGTAAATATGCCATGCAGGCACTGTGTACAGATGTAAGTATGCCATGCAGGCACTGTGTACAGATGTAAGTATGCCATGTAGGCACTGTGTACACGTGTAAGTATGCCATGTAGGCACTGTGTACACATGTAAGTATGCCATGTAGGCACTGTGTACAGATGTAAGTATGCCATTCAGGCACAATGTACAGATGTAAGTATGTCATGCAGCCACTGTGTACAGATGTAAGTACGCCATGAAGGCACTGTATACAAATGTAAGTACGTTATGCAAGCACTGTGTACAGATGTAAGTCCACCATTCAGGCGCTGTGTATAGATGTAAGTACGCCATGCAGGCACTGTGTACAGATGTACGTATGCCACGTGTTCTGCTGAAATACTTTAGGATACCTTTAACTTAGGTATGTCAAAGTGCTACATCCTGTATGCTTGACCTGATACCCTTCCCAAATTAGAGCTGAAAAATGATATTAGGAATTTGTAACGGCAGAAAAATGTATCTTGTAGTTAGTATGACTAAGATTTGTGAGTTCACAAACTCATGCATTATGTAAGTTTTACCCTGTTGCAAACTCAAGTTAACTGCAGTAATGGCTACAACTTTGGTTGGATTGTGAGTTAAAATTTTAAAACTTATCTATAACTCTGACACTAGTCATAAACCCAGATGCAAGCATAACCTTACTACAGCATTAACAACCAGCTCTTAGCATATCTCTACCAGTAGGTTAAACCCTAGTTGTAAGAGATGTGCTTAAGACTACAGTAACTACAATACTCAGCATGTTTATAAAACCAACTTAAGCCATAACTCTAACCAAATCTTAATCCTGGAAGCAATCCCAAATGCTATCCATAAATACAATCACAATCCAAGATGCAAAACAAACCGTAATCATAGTTTTACCTTTATTTTCACCCTTATCGTGTGTAGTTATGTTTTTAATGATGTACAGCAGTTGGACTCAAAAATTTTAAATTAGAAAGTCTAAAGCTTGAGCTTGTGGAATCTGTAATCCTAAATATAATGTTCATTGACACACTAATTACATTAACATAAAAAAAAAATAATCTGATGTGCTTTTCCTAAGAAAAAAAGTTAAAGGGTCATGAAATAAAGTATACCATATTCACATCATTTCAGTGAGAACAGTAGTTCAAAATATGTTTGTTTTGGTTACCAGGAATGCCTGGCTGGACAAAGTCCCTTTTTTCATTTGAGACACAGAAAGAAAAGCTCCACATTCCATGCATTTGTACAGGCAGCATGAGCAAACAGTAACAATAAAACACTGAGGTATAGATAACTGTACAGGTGGTCAGCACACTTAGTACACTGTGTAGTATGTGGTCACCACATTAAGTACACTGTGTAGTATGTGGTCACCACATTAAGTACATTGTGCAATATGTGGTTGTCACATTAAGTATGCTGTGTAGTATTTGCAGCATGTTAAAGTCACACACATCTGTAGAGCATTATTTTACAGGTTTATGTATATAGTCCAATTCAAAGAAGACAAAAAGACCGCTGCTAAAAAGAATGACATGTCCAAAACCCAAGTTATTTATGTCCAGTTATTCATTTGATGCCTACAACCAGGAGGCTAAGTTTGAGGATTTTATGATAACTGTTTGACTTAGATACATAATAGGAGACTTCATAACAGAATTGTAGAAGGAGAAGGTTTTTTGTTGATTAGTATAATTTATCAGGATTTTAAGTTATAGATAGGGTAAGATTAGAATAAGAAGGTGGTCTGGTAATATGATTATTACAAATGCCCCACCATTTTGTTGTCAGGCATATTTTTAATGAGATTTTAAAATATAGGTGAGATGAAATATTTCTGGCGTGCTGGGACAGAGTTCCACAGTTTAGCAAAGTATGCAGAGAATATGCAGTCACCGTTACGATTTGTAGCTCCCTGTGGGATGTATGTCACTTTAATAACTGACTGGTGGCAGGGTATCTGCCTGTGGTGTAGAGGGTATTATGGGCTGTCTCTTAATATGAGAAAGGGCTAGTATGTGTACCAGTTTAATAACTGCCTGGTGACAGGGCATCTGTCTGAAGAGGATATTATGGGATGTCTCTTAATATGAGCAAGGGCTAGCATGTGTACCAGTTTAATAACTGTCTGATGGCAGGGCATCTGTCTGAGGTAAAGGGGATGCTGTAGGCCATCTCTTAATATGAGAAATGGCTAGTATGTGTAGCAGTTTAATAACTGGATGGTGGCAGGGTTTCTGTCTGCGGTATAGAGGATGTTGTGGACAGTCTTAACGTGATTGTCAGCTAATAGATTAGGTAACTCCAGCCTTTTAAAGGACAGAAATACAAGACAGTGACATATTTGCTTAATGTTTTCACTTGCAAACTTTGCAAAATTGTTTATAAACTTGCTCCAGTGTGGCTTGCTGATAGGTCTGTAAATTAGCCAAAATTAATGAATTAATGAGATGTGCCACATTTGCCACAAGATAAAGCATAATATATTTATTTATATGAGATATACAAGTTTTTAACTTACAGGGCCAAACTTTAATTCACTGAACACACATACGTGTATTGTTAAGTGCTGTTTACTGTGGTAAGTAACCAAACAACAGCAAAGTCTCTCGCTATCTTCATAGAATCCTAGAATGTACAGTGCAGCTGGGCCATGTGGCCATTTATGCCTTGCCAGTACCCAACATAGACCTTAAATCCTTTTTTAAGGAATGATAGCTCAGTCACACATTGGGGTGAATTTATTAATACCCATTCATTTATATAATTCCTTCTTAAAGGAAGATAGCATGCAACATTGCTTGATTGCTACAGAAGTTTGCTGCAGAGAAGGGGTAGTCATTATTTGACAAATTTCACTTGCCAGCATAATTTGTTTATTTGCTGAAGGAAGTTCAGATTTCTGGTTCTAGTGTTTGCAGAACTGTTTGATTTGTGCGGAAATAAGATGTCTTGGACTGCTAGATCCAAAATGCCCTGGAAAGCAATCACAGATCACCCCTGAGCAGTCTGTAGGACACTGAATACAGGGACAAGGCCTCCGGCCTCTCATAACAGCTCAGGACCATTACATTCAGTTTTATACTCATCATAGGCAATAATTATAATTAATTGGTTAATTGTGTAATTTAATGTTTGTCTTGATTGGTAATGATGATAGCAAAACTGAGTGCAATGGTATGCATACTTATTCTGATGAAGTCTATGGACGAAAGTGATAATTAAATGTTTTTTCCTCTAAAGAGAACTGTCTCTTTGTGGTTTTCCTCTGACATGTTCAGTGTTTTTTATTTTTATTATTTTTATATGAAATGCATACTGTCTAATATCTGTACATTTAGCACAGTTATGTACAAATTTGCAATGACACAGGTACAGTTTCTGGTCAAAACACATCTTGTTAGAAATGTTCTTCATCTCATGGGAAAAGTTGGTATTTTAATGAAATCTAACTTTTCAGCAAAACACTATAAACCCAACGTGAACTTTTTCTATAATGTTTTGCATTAATCTGTCATGTTTTTGCAGTAGCTTGTTTATATTTAGTGGTATCACAGTTAATAATGTTATTTTACATCTAGCCATAGACTCAAATAATACCATTGTTTGTGGGCAGTTGTATTCCCAAGTAGCAGTATCATTTATGTGCAGTAGTATTACCTTTCTGGAACAACAAAGAATTTTGCTTGTGGTACATAGCATCTGAGAAAGTCTTGAGCAGTCTGGCATTTTTTAATATTATCTGTCAGATATTGTGTATTTACAAGGTGGACTTCAGTGTTGCATCGGTATCAGGGATACATGTTTTTCAGTGAGATAGCAGTTCATGTTCATAATCACAAGGGTTATATAGCTAACATAGCACTCAACCCCTTAGAACGAGGGGAAAAAAACAAAAAATAATGGGGGACAAAGCCCAAACTGTGGGAGAGATTTTAAATGTTGCTGTTTTATACTTAGAGTTTGATTGGTATGCATTTTCTGAAATATATGAAGTCTGGAAGTCAAAAATACATGTTATTACTTAGTGACTACAGTTTTCAAAAATTTTCCAGGAAACCACAAATTTTATGAGGAACAGATGAAAAATATGATGCAAAATCAGGGATATTCTTTGAAATCAGCAACAGTTAAGAAGTATGCTTTGAAAGCAATGTTTTGCTGTTCCTCTGGCAACTAAAGTATAGTCAGTTGTTTTCTGGGATTCTTTATGCAGAAGTCGTCTACATTTTATTATCTCTAATTTCATGATGCATGTCAGCATAAGTTCATGTTTTCTTGGGGAGGTCTATGTCATATGCGTGCATGTGTGTGTGCTTGTTGTGCAGTGTATTTCGGGCAACACAAACTCTGCTCCAGTGCAATGTTCCTCCCATATGGAGACAACTTCTGTAATCTGGATGTTTTATAGATATGTGTCTGTTGCTGCGATTCTAGTTTGCAGAGTGGTGCTGTGATTTAAACCTGCAGCAACTACTTGAATCCTGCAATGGATGTGCTCTGTTTATACAGACATAAGTGCAGCATATTAGTTTTCTTGCATTAGTGTTGCAAGGAAACCATTGTGTGGTATTCACTTAATGTGGTGATGGCTCTCTGAGTATTGCTGAGGTATAGTCTTTGTAATACTTGGTTAGAAATGGGGTTAGTAGAGTAAGTGTCTGAAAATATAATGCTGCACATTTGCTTATTGCAGTACATAAAACCTAAGTGGTGAATGGATGCTTTTTATTTTGTTCATAGTGGTGCTGCTACTCAAGATACATTTTTATATTCTGATTAGATGAACAGTTTTCTGCAGTCTGTGCACTACTGATGCCTGCACTGCTGATCACTGTGCGTTACTGATCATGGTGCACTACTGATTACGGTACTCTACCTGTCACTGTGCAGTACTAATCACTGTGCCCTACTGATCACGGTGTACTTCTGATTACTGTGCCCTACTGATCACAGTGTACTTCTGATCACTGTGCACTATCAATCACTGTATACTACTGATCACTGTGTGCAGCTGATCACTGTGCACTTTGGATTACTTTGCACTACTGATCACTATGTACTGCTGATGACTGTGTACTATGGATTACTTTGCACTACTGATCACTATGTACTGCTGATTACTGTGCACTACTGATGCTCTTCCATGGTTTATTAGCCATTGATGCATTTGTTAAAATGTTCAATTCCAAACATTTTAAGAGATGATTCATGTTCAGGACAGCTTTCTCATTTCATGGTATAAGACTAGTTCTCACAATTTGTGAAAGCAAAATAAAATTCAGATTTATTTGTTTTGTCATTTGTATCTCAAAAAAGGTTAACATTTTGACATGATAAGCTTGGGGTAAGAAAATCTTAAGCCTGATTTTGAGGAGATTATGCAACTCTTGAAATGTTTTAAGTGAGGAGGCTACATTTCCCTTTATCCCACTCTATAAAAAGTTATATTTACTACATTGTTTCTCTGTCTTGCAAACATACAGAATTTTTGCTACCTTTGATGACTATTATGTATTATTATTATTATTTATTGCAAAACAAAGTTTCATCATTTTCACACTAATGTATGCAGAAATGAGTGGCTTACAGTTCAGTCTTGAGAAATGCTACAAACTGTCCCATCACAGTTTGCATTGCATTGAATTTAGTATGGCATGCTATATAATTCTGCATCTAAATAAGCTGCTAATATGATTCTTTGCTTCACTTTGCCCTGGAGTGCTGGTTCACACCTGCTGACAGCCACAGCATGATAAGTGATGGGCATATTACTTCTGCATTTTGAGCAGAAAAATTCTTTATTACAGCTGTGTCACCATGACATTTCCTGTTAATCATTTTGTGGTAATTTATAATAAAGTCTGATTTTAATAATTTTCTTCACACTGTTACATGCAGGAAGCATCATCTTGCTCTTCAGTGGCATGTAGTTGTATTTTATAGTATTTTCAAAGAACTCGTTTTTTTGGTGATATGTGTACATTTTTGCAGTCACTGAGTGAAATGTTAGTTTGCATGAAATATCAACTTGCAGCACTTTGCTGGTAGCTGAAATGCAGCATTTGTGGCTTTCTGTCTCTTCTTTTTCATTGTTTCTTGGCTGCTGTTCTATTACAAACATATAGAAGTACAAGATAAAATAGGATCAAGCGCTCACAATTTAGATTGCTTCAGTTATAATTCTGGTTTCTTAGTATGCCAGATCATTGCACAAAATTCCTGGCAAAAATGTTTGTTAATCTACAGTTCAGAGTAAGCCTGTACCATTAAAAGAACGTTAATCATATACTTGTGCAAATTTCATGTGACTTTAGAATTGCTAGCCTTAACTTCCAGCTCTCCATGTGATCAGTGAAAGGGATGATACACATGACTTTGGTATCCCATTCTTTGCACTTACCCTTTTCTGTCATTAGGACAAAGGAACACCAAGTGATGGACACATCAGTCTACCATTTTTAGGCATATAGTGGCATAACCCTTCAGCATGTTTCTTTGTAATATAAAATAATAATATCCAATAATTCAGACTTCATCAGAACACCTTCACCTAAAATCAAACACTTAAATAATAATTCAGACCTCATATTCATATAAAATCAGGTGTTCTGATGAAGTCCGATTAGTGGACATTATTTAAGGACTTGATTTTATGTGAAGGCGTTCTGATGAAGTTTGGATTATTGAATATTATTGAGTTAGATTTTATCTGACAAAAGTACTTAAATGTTTTGTAAGATTAAATATATTATTTATACACTTCTTTGGTCCTGATGTTCATAGATTGTCAATTTTGGTTTACTTATTTGGTTCTGTGCTAACTGTGATGGGTCCGTTTTTGTTTCTTTGTAATATGCAGACACTGTATATATGTAAATACTTTTGTAACATGTTATTTTACTCATTATATATATATATATATATATATATATATATATATATATGTGTGTGTGTGTGTGTATGTATGTATACTTCCACAGACAGTAAATGTTTGTATGCCTTTTTACTCAGTGAAATATGTCCTTTTGAATGAGTGCTTTACTGTAGTTAACAAATTCGAAAATAAACAAACAGTAAGTGAGAAAATAGGGATACAGTTTGGTATATACCCGTCTGTATTATGTTATGCAGCCTCCCTTCACAGGTGATGGGCATGTGATGCAGTGGTAGATATTTAGCTTTTTGATATTAGAAATCAGTACCTCACTTGATGACATCTATATTTTTCTTTGACTTTAACATACAAAAGTCATTTTGTGTGCCCAAAGCTTTCTGTAATTGCATGATAACTATGAATGATCTCAAGTCATCACTGGCAAACAGGTGGAAACCTCTTACCAGCCCTAGTTTTCCCCATTGTAACCATACGTTGCTAAGCTCTGATTTAGGTCTAAAAATTCATGGGGGGGGGGGGTTAAAATGTATGAGTGAAAGGGGCCATAGCCCTAGGTCTCCTAACTTTTACTGAAACTGTTGTGTAATGGAACTGTATCCATTGACTGATTTTAACTAGCTCAAAAGACCAGCCCTAACTGCTTCCTTGTTCTTGAATGCCTAGGTCAATGGAACAACCCCATGCCATATACCAACTTGATAAATCATAGTTAAAGATAGTCTTAGCCTCATTAGATAAGAGAGTCCAGCAATCAGTCTGTTTGTAGAATATGCTTTGTTTGCTTATGTGACAAATATATTAAAATCAATAGCAAGCATTTTTTTCTGCAGAATATTAATCTACTCTTTCTATATGCAAATCTCCTAAGCACTTAAAGTCTCCAGTTTTGAAGAAATTTAACTGCAGTCAAATTTTCAGTATTCCCTGCCACCTCAAAACTTTACAAGTCAGAGCACCCACTTCTGTTTACTAGCTTATCCTACTTGGGCACTAATAATCATCCTGTATCTCCATCTCATACACATGGAAAGAAAGATAACTTCCTGTTCTTCCGTCTATTGAAAGTGTGTTTCACGTGCTACCAACTTACAAGCATTGGTGCTTCTGTTATAACAGATCTATGAACATCAGTAAATATCACACAATGTTGAAATTACACAGTTCTAAGACCAATCCCCATGCTTTCTCACTCAAGATCCATTCTCGCCTATAACTGCAAAGTACCTTGCAAAGGTAAAGGAAAACAGCTCTTACTTTACAAAAAGCACCTAAACAGGCATGTCCAAGGGTCAGATTCCCGTGCTTTCTCCTCTCCACCTGGTGAATCTGGGCATACTGGGGCAGTGCAGCAACTGCCTCATGTACACAGACAACCCCCTTCTACTACCACCCAACACTACAACCTGTGAGAGATGTACTTACATAGCCAAACTGGAAGCAAAGCTCTCTCCAGCCAAGATTGTGCTAGACAGTCAAGAGGAGAAGGTTAACACCTGCACTACACCTCAAGCAACACATAGCCCTTCAAAACCCACACCATCAACACCTACACATAGTAACACTAAACCCACATATGCGGAGGTCCTTAATATTAACCTGGCCAAGCAGCAAGGACCTCCAAAGCTGAAACGCAAACAAACACCAGTCACAACCAAAGTGACACATCGCTCACAACACCAGTGTGCCACCCAACAACAGCCCCTAAGGCAAGAAAATGTACCCAACACTTTAGTCATAGGTGACTCTATAGTCAGGCACACTAATGTCCCACTCACCAGGCTGAACAAGGAGAAAATTACAGTCAGCTGCCTGTCGGGTGCCAGGATCTACCACATAATGCATGCACTCAAGTCACTCCACAACAAGTACAAATATGACTCTGTCATTGTCCACGTTGGAGTGAATGACTTGAGATATACCTCCCTGGACTACATGAAAAGAGACATGGAAGAGCACTTGGATCATGTGGCCCAGGCAGGTATGACCCTAGTCCTGAGTAGCATCCTGCCTTCGCCCAGAATGATACCACAGTATAAGGACAAAATGATTGACTTCAACAATTGGCTAAGCTTCTGGTGTCATTCAAAGGGGATCCAGTATCTGTCTAACTGGGAAGACATGATCGACAAACCACGATGCTTTGCCAGAGATGGTCTGCACCTGTCACCCCTGGGATTCAGGTTACTGGCTAAGGCTCTTGCCACCCCTATAGTGCCTTTTTTAGGCAAGGTTCAAAGGACAAAACCACCACCATAACAGATACAAGCATGCAAAATCTGAAGGTAATGCTACTCAATGCTAGAAGTCTAAACCTCAAAATGCACTCTCTCGAGGCACTCCTAAAAATGGAGAACATTGATATCTGTGCAGTAACTGAGACCTGGTTCAAGGATTCACAGAGCACCCCTGCAATACCAGGCTACAACTCATACCACACTTTTCGGCCACCAAACCAAGACCGAAACACTAAAGGTGGGGGAGTGTCCATATTCACCAAGGATATTCACACCTCCAGGCTAGTTGCCCAACACAATGCATCTGAAATTCTCCAGGTACAACTAACACTAGGTAAGACTGCAATCCAAATTGTAGCTTGCTACAGATCCCCCACCATGCCCCAAGATTCTCACTACACCTTTCTAAACATACTGGAAAATATTAAGATACAACCTAACAACCTAATACTGGGTGATTTCAACTACCCTGCCATTAACTGGGAAAACTACTCTGGTACCAACACCTTTTCCCAATGGTTCTTGGAATTCATAAATTCCAACACCCTGGATTAACTAATCCATTGTCCCACCAGGGGCTCCAATATCCAACACCTGGTCATTACCAACATCGGAGAAAGATGATCCACACCAGTGGTCACCCCCTCATTGGTCAGGTCTGACCATTAGCAAATCATCCTTGACATCCACATCCCACCCCCACCCTCCAGTAAGGAAACCTCCATAAAAAAACTTCTCCAAAGCCAACTTCTACTCAAGTCAGAATTGACAAACTTCATGACACCCATGCAGATGGCATCTGAAAGTTCGACTGCTGAATCCTACACTAAGGCACTGTATGAGCATATCCACTCGTGCATGAATCGTGCTACCCCAAACAGAACCAAGACTCTCTCTTCCAAAAAAAGAAGCCAATCTGGTGGTTCACTACCATAAACAAACTATACAACAGAAGGAAGAAACTGTTGCAGAAAAGAGGAAAATCCTAGGATGCAAAAAACTCCCTTACCAGCCTCAGTAAGAAGCTGAGATCCCTCGTAAAATCCTCCAAAGCTAGTTACGAAAGTAAAATTGCCAAAGATTCCAAAGACAACCACAAGGCATTCTATAGTTATGTCAAGAATCTAAATGGCAATGCTGAGATCTGCTCTGAGCTACAATAGAATGATATTAAATATACTGATCCCAAGGATATTGCCAATATCCTGGCAGATTGATTTAGTGCAAACTTCACCCCCCTCTCACCCGCTAAAGGGCCCATCTCAGTACCAAAAGATTGCCAAATTCCAGTAATCACGGCCACACAGGTAGAAACCACACTCTCCAAAGCTAAGAATACAGCATCCATGGGACCATATGACATCCCGGGCTGTGTACTACATGAACTACAAAATGAACTGGCACCTCACCTAAGCGCCATGTTTAATCATAGCCTCACCTCATGCTTTGTGCCCACTGAGTGATACACAGCTACAGTTATCCTTCTCCACAAGGGGGGGATCCACCTTGGATCCCTGGAACTACCGTCCCATCAGTCTGACGAGCCTGATCTGCAAGGGCATGGAACGCATTATTATGGAACTTCTAAACAAAGACATTGGCAACCTTCAAACACTGGACCCCACACAGTTTGGGTTCGTGAAGGGCTGATCTTGTCTCCTAAACCTGATTGACTTCTTCCAATCAGTCTCCAGAGCTGCGGATGAGGGTAAGGTGGTCCACTCAGCCTACCTGGACCTCGCCAAGGCCTTCAACACCATCCCCCACTCTGGAATCATAGATAGACTTACTAAGCTGGGCATAAATCTCTACATCACTTGATGGGTTGCCAAATGGGTTACTGACAGAACCCAGACTGTAAAAGTAGCCGACTCCAAATCCACCGCCAGACAAGTGACAAGTGGAGTACCTCAGGGTTCAGTCCTGGAAGCACTCTTGTTTGGCATATACTTCCCTGAAGTACAGGCCAACACAAAGGGACTCTGGCTAACAAAGTTTGCAGATGATTGCAAACTGGGAGCCATTATTGAATCCCCAAATGATGTGTATATTCTACAAAAGGGCCTTACAGAAACAGATGTTTGGTGCCAGAGCCATGGGCTCAAGCTTAATGCCAAGAAATGTATAGTTATCCCCTTTGAGGAAAAAACATGTACCCATGAATTACCACATAGGTGGCAGTACACTAAACACCAATAGTGTGATGAGAGACTTAGGAACACAGGTGGACAGTGGTCTCGCCTTCGATAACCACATCACCACAACAGTCAGGAAATCCTTCTATGTGGTACACCTCATCACTAAGAGCTTTTCATCCAAAAAAAGGAGGTCATTGTCCCACTGTACTCATCCCTCATTAGACCCATTATAGAGTACAACACCCCATTTGGTATGTACCTCGCAAGACATCTGCAACAGCTGGAAAGGCCGCAGAAATACCTCACTAAAAGAATCACAGGCCTAAAGCAGATGCCCTATGCTGACCATCTAAAAAAACTCCAGCTGTACCCTGTGGCATATCAACTACTCAGAGGTGCTCTCTGCTTAACATACAAGGCCACGTCAAAACCTGAGCTGGTGGACATGCTCCACTTAAAGAAATCCCAATCCCTCAGAGCCACATGCTCCAGGGATCTAAACCTTGTCATCACAATGAACAAAACATGCTGAAGGGATAGGTTCCTGACCCAGAGACTCCCCATACTCTGGAATAGACTGCCCATACATGTCAAGCAGAGCACCTACTTTGGCCCTCTTCAAAAAGAACCTTGACGATCGGATGGGAGATAGGAAATTCACCCCGGGGATCATGTCAGTTGCTCTGCTAGACAGGGGTCCAGGGAAGTAAATATTGTGGGAAGAAATATCCAGGGATTGTTATGGCTTGGCTTGTATAGGCCATAGGGTTGATAGCCTAGTACCAACCTATGAACAGCGATCTTATTTCAATAACTTTCTAAAGCAAGTCAGTTACAATTAATAAATACCTTTCAGAGGATTTTTTTTATAGTAAAATATTAAATAGTTGTAACATACTTTGATTTTGAGATTGAAACTTGTTAAATCAGAACAAAGTTGATTCACGAGGGCCATCCAGGGAAACTCCAATACATAATATATGATATAATAAAGACTAACATCCCCAACACACCCACACACAAATGATTGGTGGATGACCCTGGACACACCCCCTTTACACACAATAAATAAAACTGTAAGTGCACTTGAAAAACCAGCACTGTAAAGTGCTCAGTAGACTTCCAATAAAGAAGGACTGATTTTATGAAGAAACAAGCTTTGTTTTTTTTTCTTTTGAACACTGAGATTATTTGAGCTAACTTCACTGAGTCTTGAGACTTTTATTTAACTTACTGAGTCATCCCCAGCAATTTTTTCCCTAGCTTGATCTAAGTCTCTAGTACAGGCTGAAGTCTAGTGGCGCTTAATACAGCCAACTTAAGGCTACTCTAATCTAATGTCCTAAAAGGTAGGACACCAGATGAAATAGAGAGCTGCAAGTTAAACTTAACCATAGCATGAATTGCACCCTCCGGACGGACCACTAAATTAGAAAAGGATAGCAGAATCCAGTTGGCATGGCTGAAGTTTCAGCCAGATATAACAGACTTATCTAATCTGGGCATTTATTTTTAACAATGGTGATTTTAATCTATTGATCAATCAGAAAAAGAACATTTTTTGCAACTTTTAAATAAACTACCCAAACAGGAACTCTTTTCTTTTAATACAGGTGGACCAGGATGGGTTGAACATCCCCCCTTTTTCGAGAGGATGGGGATTGAGTGATCCTTTTGTTTAATTGGTATGACTTTGGAAAGAAAAGAAAAAGTATCCATTTTGCAAGACATAATAGGAATTCTGTAGACTAACCAATATTAAATTACATCTATCAGCTTTAAATATTGCAGTTTTCCTAAGAAATCTGCATATTTCCACATACTCTTTGTAGAAGGAAGAAATGCATGCATTTCCTTTGTAGAATGCATAACTAAATGTTTTCCCTAAATCTACCCTGAATTTAGCATTTGATTTAGTATTATTTGTATTTATGTCTGTAAATTTACTGTCACGTGTTTCATAATAACTATGTTATTTATATTATAATTAGCTATATTTTAACCAAAATGCAAGAATAAATGTAATGCTGGTCATATGTGTTTTCAAACAGGAAGTAGTGAAATCCTCTCTCTAAAGCAAATACTTAATGTGTAGGAATTAATAAAACTTAGTGAAACACATCGACATTCCATCTTGGTTGCAAAGTATATTGCAGATTATGCAAATATATTTGGAACTGTTAATTAGTTAAAACTGAGGGCTTTATGTGCTGCCCCATCATTGATAACTGTCCTTATATTGTAATCAGTAATTTGATGTGCATACATGACTGTCACAGACTTTTATTTCTCTTCAAGTGATAAAGCTAATTTTATTAAGTTGATATAATGTTAATGATATGAAAGTTCGAAGAATGTTTACAAACCATTAACTTTGTTGCATTGTAAAGTAGTACCACTTACTGTTGTTGTCTTTGTTAACGCATTGTATAATTTTGGAGAAACGTGATCAACTGAATCTGCTTAAGGAAGGCTCAAAGTGCTACACAGCAAAAATAGCTACTGAATTTTATTTTATTGCATTTTTGTTGTCATGCTGTACAACATTTTGACAAACAAGCCACAAATAGTTTTTCATACTGGAAGTTTTGTAAATGTACAGACATGAGATTCAGCGGTTACATTTGGAAAATTCACTGCAGAGTATCATTTACACTTCACATGCTCCAATTTATTGTAACTTCCCCTGGTCTGCCTTCTTTATAATGGGAAGGGATTGTGTAAGTGTTTAATTGTGACAGGATTGATGCAGTCTTATACCAGCTGAAGAATACTTAACTCTGTTCAGTGTCAAGTGGGCATTTGTAGGTCAAAGTTTAAAGGCCATGATCTCCTCTGCTTTCTGAATATCTTAGGTGTGAACCTCCTGGCTCACAGCTTGGCAAAGCTGCTGTACTGCTGTCACATTTACTGAAATGGTGACATAAACAAATTCTGGCAAGTACATTAGTAACAGTGCAGTTTTTCTGGGATGTAAAACACCCTGTGTAATAGAATTTACATGGTGTGTCTAGTTCCAGAACATGTGCTCACCCAATGCTGTTAACTTGCATTGTAGTGCCATGATTTTATGACTTACAAGCAGTACATACAACTTTCAATAGTATGTGATCTGATACTACAGGCCTCGTCCGAGTTTAGTTTGGGGAAGGAGTAACCAGTTCTTCTACTAAATATTGACCATTAACTCAGTCTGTAGTTGGGAAGGATGCAGGTTCTAAATACCTGGTTTGTATCTAATAGGAATATCATACGAAAATAAATACAGTGGGAGAACTAACATCCTTGTGCATATTTCAAAGTGTTCTGAGAAGTAACATAAAGAGCACAGTGTGGGCAAAAGCCAGTTTTCTAAAATAGTAGAGATTTTAGGTCCAATACCAAAATAGAAGAGGAGGGGAGAGGCTGTGGGTGTGGTCTTTTAGAGTGCAATTTGTATGCTATCACATAAAAGACTAGAAAGATCAGTGATAGCGAACCTTTTGGGTTCAGTGTGTCAAAAATTCAGAAAATACCTAACTTGACTCTATTGGTATGTCTCACCCCCAAACAAAAATAAATAAAAAAACAAAATAAATAAAATAAATAAAAATAAACAAAACAGCATAGTTCTCAATGCATCAGGGATAAATCTCAACTGAATCAGGGACAAATCTAAAAATAAGAGACATGGACATTTTTAAACGACTAGTACTATTAATCTGAGACACTGACAGAAAAAATTAATGTGAATTAATATACATTTTCTGAAGTAAGTCTATTAAGTGTAAAAAGTCACCAGTTTTAGGCAGGATTAAGAGGGACAGCTGAGAGGAATGTAAAACAGCTAAATCAGTTAATCTGTGAGTTTCTTAACATCATATTAGAGAATAATATATTTCTCTATCAGGGTACTTTTTATCAACAGACACAGGGTGTAGCCATGGGCACACCCTGTGCAAACTCGTATGCAAACTAAGTTTTAGCATACTTGGAGGACATCAATATATTTGAGATTGATCACCCATGGAAAACACAGTTAATATATGTCAGGTTTGTGGATGATGTTTTTTTGCTCTGGAAAGGTACAAAAACTGAATTAGATGCCTTCATAGTATACCTACAAAGTACAACCAATTTTTTGAGGTTTACTGTTAATTGTTCAGCAGAAATCATTGACTTCTTGAATGTATGGATTTTTAAAGGAATTGATGGACAGTTACAAACTACCCTTTATAGGAAGAGGTGTTGGAAAAACACATTATTAGCATATGATAGCTTGGCCTTTGCCGGCATTTTTTGTTTTAAAAGTATTAACATAAAGATTTAGCCCCTGCTAAAAATTACTTATATGCATATTCTGGACAGACGTCACCTTCTGAACAGTAAAAGTTATACTTCTTCTTAAGAGTGAACCTGCAAAACATCCTGAGAAATAGAGATTAATGACATTTTTCCAATGATATACAAATTATGTACTGGAACTGATGCAAGCAGTTTATAGTCATTTAGAGAAAACATTTGGTTATGGCAGTAGAACAGAAAAATAATAGAAAGTAATGGAACAGAGAATCATTTGTTGCTAAATAAAGCTATAATAGACAGCTGCAAAAAGGGGAAGAATCTATGTAGGGCATGGATAGATAAAAATAATACAGTCTGTCTTGAATATTGCATAACAGAAAAAGAATGTCCATTAAATTAATTATAAAAGTGAAACTAAGCAAAACTCCTGGTCTGGATATTTTGTTGTTAGAATACTGAAAAGTCTGCAACTTTCGTGGTAAATCTACTGCTGTCACAAATGATTCATTCATGTAGGCCAGGTTTAGTTCCACTGAAGCAGAAAAGCAGGGACTTGGAGTCACATTATAAAAGTGGGTCTGGGATTCCCAGACAAGTAGTGCATAGCACAGTGCTAGTTCATGTACGAAGAGGCCATGAGAGTGACTTGAACAAACCTAAAACTACGCCGAATGCATGTCTGATTAGCTCTGAAATGTCTGACGTAGTGAAGTCCATGAGCACTGGTACTACACACATGTGAAGCACTTGTCCTTGAATCCTGGTCAGGGTGTAAAACTGTAAACAACAATCACAGGCCTGTTCCTATTATTCTGACTGGAGATAAACGTTTTGAATCATGGATAACAAAGAGATTCAGTATATTGTTAATGTGTAGTAGTATAAGTGATGTTATAGCATGCATGTATTTCAGGAAGAAAAATATTTCAGTACTTATGTATTATTGCAACCAGGTTTTTGCGGTCACAAAATTCAGACACTTCAAGTCAAATGACTGCATGTACGACTCACAATTGCTCTTCCAAGTTTTTTCTAGTGTCACATTACAGTGGTTAAGTATCATGAGTACACTAAGCTGTATACATACATAGCTAGTTTCTATCAGCAATTTCACACTGGAATCCTGTATGATGTAGCACTGATGCGATTATGTGTTCTCACAAGCAGCTTCCAAAGCTGCCATAATTTTTCCTATTTGAAAAGAAACGAACGTCGTTATTTACTGACATTAAGACTCAAAATAATGAGTCAGAAAGCACACAACTACAACTTGCATAGAATAATTTAAAAATATGAGGCAGAAATCTGGACACTGGAGAGGTATCAGTGTGCCCAGGTCCATTTAAGGTAATGCAGACACAGACATGTTTAAAAAATATATAAAAGGCCGGTAAACATGGAATCCAAGAAATAGTAGCTCATTGTAAAGTCATTCATCCCTTCTTGTCTGAGTTTTCCTAATACTAAATCACATTTCTGAATTCTGACCCACACAATACAGGGACATAATTTAAAGCTTGATCTTTTTTCATTTCTGAATTCTGACCCACTCAATACAGGGACATAATTTAAAGCTTGATATTTTACCTTTTTGACAAACTGGAGAAGTCTGTACTTACAGATTCCATTTGGTCAGTACGATAGCATCCATTACAGTTCACCTATGCAGTTCTAATGCACAAAAATCTGGAAGACGACTTTTTAATTTGTTTCTCTTGGTGAAGCTAATCCAAACTTTTTTTGATAGCACTAAGGACTTTGATCAACACCTCGCTGTGTTTCATGGCCTCATTTCACTTAAACTAGGTGAATTTCGCAACTGCAAAAATCTGGTTGCGATAATACATAAGTACTGATATTTCTAGTAATTTGTTTTATTTATTTATTTTACCTTTCTGGGTTGCATTGGATCAAGACCCAGTTTTTCCCATCTTCTGGAAACATATTGGTTGAAGGGCTAAGCTAAATTATCTGTAGCTGCTTATTTATTTACTTATATTTAGCCTTGCCCTTGGTGGCATAGGCCATGACTGAAAAGTGTCCACGAAGGACCTACCCACGTACTAAGTCAAATAAATAAGTGAAGTTATCCAAGCGAAAGGTGATCCGATAGCACAGCATGATGTCAATGTAGGAGTGCTTCAGAATGATTAAAGAGGGGCAGTAAGGCTGATATACCCCACTGCCTGTTTAGGCTGCACTTCTCCATTTATTTATTCACACTCATGCCAAGTATAACAAAAGGATAAGGAAAGCAGGAAGAAAGGCAAGGAGAAGGAAAGGAGCAGACACTAAGTGCAAACGTAGACAAAAGTCAGGGTGTTGCCATTAATTAATGTAGAAAGGAAGTGATTCTTAGCTTTTTAAAAGGCAGACATACCTGATGAAAGGTGGCAGTACTTGAAAATATTGAAATTGTCTGTATCAAAACCCATCCTGACAATCGAATAGTTGCAAAACTATGCTATACTGATAGTAGTGTACTTTATATGGAACAATGAAAAAAAAGGCAACTGTTTACAATACCAAGATTGTAACGAACACAATAAAAAACTATGAATTTACACAGGTGATTCTATCTGAACCCTCAGACTTAAATACAACAACACTGAGGATGGCAGAACATTGCTAAAGAAGGAATAAAACATATTCCCTTTCCAAAGGTTCCCTGTTCACTGAGCCATTATATTTAATTCCAGTGGTGTGTGTTGGGGGAAGCCCTATATGTTGGAAGTACTGGATGTTTGCAGCCATGTAAAAATGCTGTAGGAACATGTTTGGTGTTGTTTTTACTACTCTGCTGTGTTTTGCAGTGTTGAGTTGGATATTTATGTATTATATGAATTCTGCAGTCATCAGTCCCACTAGTATTACTTTCATTCTGATTGGCTGTCTGCTTCCCAAAGTGTTGATAAGGCCAAGTAAGATCCTAAGAGGCACTGATTTAGATACTGTATGAATCTGACGCAAGTGTGGCAGTAGGGAAAGGTAAAGGTGTTGCAATCGGCGGCATTAGAGTGCAGGTGTTTGTTAAGCATTTAAACGTAGACATTTAGCTACTTTAGGCCATACATTTTAGACTATGTCTCTGGGTCCAGGACACAGAGGGATAAAGACTTGACTGTGACCAAAATGGCACAAGGTTTGGTTACTGGCTCAAGAGTTAGAGAGGAGAAAAAAGAATGAAGAAACAGTGACTCCTCACCTCTCTTTTTGGGGGAGGTTTTGAATCACAGATTCAGGTGGAGCCCAGAGCTACTTATAGACATCAGTAACCGGAAGGCAAAAGTAGTGTATGCCCACTCTTACCATGGTTATCCATATACTATACTGGCAAAAGCCAAGACACAAAAAAGGTAAAAACACAAAATGCTTATATTTGCTTGAGCCTTCCTTGAAATATCTTGAGGCCTCCTCAATGAGGCTGGCCACCCTGTTTGAGAAATGCTGGTATAGACATATGCAAATATAGCAATAGGAAAATGCAAAGATTGTGCATTCAAAGAGTATGAAGAGTACATGATTTTTACTTACCTAAAATGTCGAGACAAACCTAGGTGTGGAAAAACAGAAGTTAAGATACAATCGTGGGTGGTTTAAACCTCAACCTGCTAGTAGGATGTTTTTGTTAGTCTCTGTGACAGAAGCATTGTGATTGTCAAAGTCACCACTGATGATCAATAGTGAATTGCGTTAGCTCTGAGTAAACTGTATAGGAAGAAAGAATATTAATGAAAAATGTTAGGTTATAAAGGAGGTATTCAGAGGAGTTAGGTGATCCAAGAAGATTTAAGGTCAAAGTAGGTAAAAACATGTGAGGAGGAAGAAGTAGACAAGAGTACTATTAATGAAATGCTAAACAAAGGAATGACTACACATACATGAATTTAAAATTCTGTTGATAAAATTAAGAGGGAGCATGTTGATGGGGTGCTAGTAACTGAGATGGTGGGGGAAGTGAGGATAAAGGATGCGGAAGAAGAAAATGAACTTGAGTGGCCAACATCACATAGAATGGGTGAGGTATGAAAGAAGTAGGCCTCATCCATAGTCCTTACTAGAGATAATCAGTCCCCTGAGTGGGGGACGGGGTGAGCATATTCCGTTTATACAAACAGCAACTAATGTGAGAAAATGAAGCAAGGCTATGAGTAACAAAAAGACAATTACTGTCTCCAACTAATTATCACAAAGTGAGGCTTTTGGAAAAGAAATGTTTGAAGAAGGAGAGATGACCCTAAAGCAGTATATTATATCACTATCTACATCTTGGTCATCAGTGAAGCAGTTTTGTGTAATTCTGTTGTCATATTCTATCAATATGATTTCATCATTACAATTTAACATAATACAAAGAAATAAATTAGCTAATTATTCAATATTTGTACTTGTACTATGTAATGTGAACTCAGTTTCTAGCTAATAAAATGGCATGGAAACCTGTATGTTTGATCATCTTCCCTGAAGAGAAATTCAGTTCATTATGTAGCTTAAGTAACACTTTGTTTTTGGATTTAATAATCTATAGACTTTTCATTTTAAGGCCGAAGTTTCATTTTGTGCTGTTTAACTATGGGGGGGGGGGGGGTAGAAGTCAGGCCTATTGATCTGTTCAAATGAGTGATGTAATGCCTGCACCAGCATTGTTTCAACTGCAGGATATTATTTTTTTTTAAACACAGTATGTATTAGAATTAAAAAAGTATATACATTTTGAAGGCACATGGGGACACTCGTACCTGTCAACTATACAGATTTCGTAGAATGTCCAGATTTTTGCCCCATATTTTTGGTCTGTTTCTCATGAAGTTGTGTTTTTTCTGACAAATCATTGTCAAATCTCTGAGGGTTGAAATCGGAAAATAATTATCGACATTTGAGTTCCAGACTTCACACCCTTCAGGAAATTCATGCTAACGCAAAACCTGTTATTCTATCAATTTTCTAAATTTGTAAGAGCAGTATTTAAAAACTGTCCCTGTTTTTGGGCCTTTGTCCCCCATTATTTATGGTTTTGTGCAGATATCTTGTCCTAAGAGGTTGATAGGTAAGGGAGCACTTGGGCACGCAAGGTGCTGTTGAACCATTAGTCTCACTGAAGGTACACTCAGTGGTTAGCAGACTGTGACTGCTTTCCCATGTGAAGTCACAGATCCTGTATTCAGACTACAAAGAAGAGAAGGCTTCTGCAAAAACACAACACTGCTCATGTACTGGTTATTTAATTATGGTGCGAGTTGAGCAGGCCAGACCCATATGTGGAATTAATGCTTCTACTCCAGCTTACAGTAGATAAGAGTTATGCCAAATTCTTTTTGCAATATGTAGTTTTTTAGGAAACTAGGCAGTACAGACAGCTTTTGCTGTTCACTGCAAACCTTGAACAGAGACACGAGCAGAGGAGTTACTGTTTGCAATTTCCTAGCTTTTTTCACACCTTGAAATTGATTCAGGGATTGGAGGTCAAAATCCTACAACTCCTTAGTGTTGATATTCATAAAAATGAAAAATAATATTGAAAACAGTTTTGCATTTGTTAAACTTATAAGTTGGAAGTTTCTTGGTAAACTTGAATCCTGCTGAGGGGGAGGCGGGAATAGAACAGAACTGTCTGGCTGCCCTGCACATCAATGTAGAATACATTCATTTAATGTTAACTAAAAGTTTATATATTATTGCATGCCATGATTTAGATGTGGTGATTCCATATATGAAGTCTTCCAGAAGAAAACAACGGTTTTACTGTAACTCTTTTCAGTGGTGTAGCCAGGCATACACTTTGTAATCTATAAAGTACATTTTTGATTTGTTTCACTCCGAAACATTGTAACTTTTGCAAGACATATTATTTATACAACTGTGTAACATAAAAACAATGTATTTAATAGTTTTAGAGGGAACTGCTGAAAATGATAAGTGCACTTTTTAACTGCAAGGAGCAACATTTTGAAAGATGTGTGCATTTGTCTGAAACACCAGGTGGGATAGGGGGCAGTAATAGGAGTCTGTGTGTACAAAATGGAATTTTCAGGCTACACTCCTGACTATGTTACATAGAAGGCCTATATACCTAATAGAGGTTACATGTATATAAATCGGGAAGGAAAGAGAAACCGTGAAATTAGACAAAAGTTTTTTTAAAACAGCAGGCAGTGCTGTAAGTGTGTACCTAAAAATAAAAAACTAAAGTAGATCAAAATATCCAAGGCTTCTACAGTTACTGTAGTTGAGAAGTGCAGATGTGCCAAAACAATGGCTTCATTAGGGGGAATCAAATGATCTGAAGTCGTCAGTCTTCATTTATCCTTAACATATGGGAATCGGTTCAGACTCTCAGAACCAGCTCAGCCATTATAACAGCTCACAAGAACCAAAAGCTCTTGAGCCAAGTCCCTACCAAGAATGCCCTTCTCTAGATTACCTCGGATCTCATTTGCCACTCTTTTACTTAAGACGCATCAATCAAACTATCTTTGAGCTAAGTATAACTTCATTATTTTTTATTATTATTTGCAATTTACTTGACACTTTGTTCTACCTACCCAGTTAATTTTTCATCTTCTGTCTGTTTTACTACCTCTTCTCTTATGCTTTCAGCTCCAGTGCCAGCCCCAGAGGTCCTTGGCTCCTTCAGAACTAATGGACTCCCAGGGTTGTATCTCTATAGCCTCATTCATGAGCTCTTTCTCAGCTTCAACTTCGATGGTAGTCTCCTCGGAGCAGGGTGGGGCCTCAGTTCCAAGGTTATCCTTCCTGGTTCTGGGCTCCCATCCCTCTTCGGGGGAAAGGGGGCTACATTCCAGGTCATGGAGAGGACATTGGCCACTGCAGGTTCTCAGCCAGTTCCTTCTCAATCAGAGCATTTTCCCAGGACTCCCTCTTGTGCAGAGCTTCCATCACTCTCCACGCCTGGACAGCGAGCATCAAAGCTGCAGGACACCCCTGTACAGGGCTTTCCTCTTCCGAGTCCTCCACAGAATTTCCCACTGAGGTGCCCTGGAAGAGGATGTGTAAGAGGAAACACCTAGATTTCCTGGAGGAATCTGTCATGGAGGATGTGAACTTTGATGACAGGGAGGGTTCGCCCTGGTCACCCAAGAAGATGTCTCCTTTGGAGACATTCTTGAAATAGTAAAGCAGACTGGTGTCTCGAAGCCCAAAGACCCTTCCTCAGAGGAGTCGGTACCTTCAAGCTTTCGGTGATCACCCATCTACCTTTTGGGTGACCCCACCTGCTGATGATCTCATTAAGTTGATTGCATATCAGGTGTGTAAGGCCCCTGACTCTGTAGAACCAATCCCAAGGAGATCAGACAAGGTATTTTCAGCACCAGAGGACAATCAGTTTTGGGCCAAGGGTTTAGCAGTAGATGCCATGGTTGTTGCGTCTGCCATGAAGAAGGAACTTACAGAAGAGAGTTCCACTGTTCTTTCCCCTAAGCGAGAGTCCAGGGTGATGGACAGGTTCAGGAAGCTGATGTATGCTTCTTCGACCTTTGCCTTACATTCGTTGAACTTCATGGCACACTTCACCAGACTTCAGAGGGATCTGATCAAGGAGCTCTCAGATACCCTTGCAGGAGCTGTGTCTAATGAGGTACAGGACAAAGTAGCCTCCCAGCTTGCCATCTTGGAATCTATTTCTAACTCGTCCATGAGGCTCATTGCACATGCAACCAAAGGGATGACTAGGGTAGCGAGTTCTGATGTAGCCATAAGGAGGTATGCCTGGATGCACTTGTGTGAATTTGCAGAGCCATTTAAGTCTTAATTTGTCAGTGCTTCATTTGATGCATCTTCCATTGTTTTCCCCCAGAGTCAGAAATACCTTAGACAGGTGTGAAAAGGATGGAAAGGCCCTGTCTGCCATGGGTGTATGTTTCTCTGCTCCCCAATGCTTCTATTCCAAGAACCAGAGGAGCAGAAAAAAGTGGTTCAAGAAAACCAAAGGGCCTTTCCAGGACACGCATAGCAGTGACTCCCTTCGGGCAGAGGGGGAGCTACAATGATAGACACTGACCTCACGGAAGAGGTGGCCAGCAACATCAGGGTTCCAGAGATTCATTCTCAGGGAAACCTTACCAGTGCTCCTGAAGGGAGGCCTGATAGTGGAGGAAGTCAGGGGAAGACTATCCTTGCGGTTACTAGTCTGGCAACAAATAACCACAGATACTTGGGTGCAAAGGATCATTGCCAGAGGATACTACATTCCCTTCATTCTCACTCCAAAAACAGGAAAAAGAATTCCCAATGTTCCACCCAATCAGAGGGATCAGGCAGCTCTGGAAATTCAAAGGCTGCTAGAAAAAAAGAGTCATCCAAGAAGTCCCACCAGACCAAACAAGATCCGAATTCTACTCAAGGTTCTTTTTGATGCCAAAAAAAGACAGGAGACTGGAGACCAATTCTGGATTTTATCCTTTTGAACAAGTTTGTTCAGCAGACAAAATTCAGGATGGTCATAATTCAGTCTATTCTCCCCTTCTTAGGGAAAGAGAGTTGGATCTCGCCTACAGACCTCCAGGACGCGTATTACCACATACAAATGGACAAGTGTTCCAGGAGGTTCTGCTTCTGGCTGGGAACCAGTCACTGTCAGTTCAGAGCTCTACCCTAGGGTCTCACCACAGTCCCCCAAATGTTCACCAAGTGTATGGCAGCAGTAGTAGCTCACTTGAGACTGCATGGATTACTAGTCATTCCATATTTAGACAACTGGCATGTTACCACTCCCACCAGGCATCAACTAGAACAGACAAGAGATTTTATTCTACATACTTGTGCTCGTCTAATTACGACGGTGAATCATACCAAATCCCATCTAAGTCTGACTCAGCAAATGGAGGTTCTAGGAGGCTGCCTGAATACAACCTCTTGCATAGCCTCCTTTCCTCTTCACAGATTGCAAAAGATAAGGTCCTGCATAGACGTTATTCTCTCCAGTGACAATGTACCCACTGTATTAGTTCTACAGGCTCTAGACGTTATTCTCTCCAGTGACAATGTACCCACTGTATTTGTTCTACAGACTCTAGGATCCATGGCAGTGGGCCATCAAATTGGTTCCGCTAGCAAGATTTCACATGAGAATTCCACAGTGGCTTCTAGCCTCCCAGTGGTCCATCCTCACTCATCCCTTGATGCATCTCATCCAAATCAACAACTGCTGCAAGAAGGACTTTTCCTGGTGGAAGGAATCAGAGGAAATTCTTTTAGGCCAACCATTTGTTTTGCCCCAACTCAAGGCCATAGTGACCACAGACGCATCTCAGATGGGGTGGGGAGGGGGTATTATCTGGACAGGACAGTCCAAGGCACTTGGTCTCTGAAGGAGGCCAATCTGCATATCAGTATTTTGGAACTGAGGGCATTGCTTAGCACTGCAAGCCTTCCAAGCTGCCTTTCCTCTAAGAATGATTGCAGTTCAATCAGACAAGGTGTCAGTAGTCTGGTACATCAACAAACAGGGGAACCAAGTCTTACCCCCTATGTCGAAAAGCTCTCAGAGTGTGGCAATGGGCGATCTCTTCCAACCGCTTTCTGGTAGCAATGCACATCCCAGGGAGCTCAAACGTGATAGCGGTCAAGCTGAGCAGATGCATCCCCTTGCCTCATGAGTGGTCTCTCAATCCCAGAGTGGTGAAGGAGATTTTCCATCACTGGGGTTAGCTTTACTGTGACCTATTTGCATCAACCATGAACAACAAGTGCAGCAGCTACTTTGCCTAATCCTCCCTCATGGGGAGTTTCTGAGAGACAATTGGCCCTCGGGACTACTCTGTGCCTTTCCCCCATTCCACTAATACCTTACTTCTTGAAGAAAGCCATAAGGTTGAAAAGCAAGGTGATTCTCATTGCTCCATTCTGGCCTCACCAAGTTTGGTTGCCCTTTCTTTGGCCTAACCTTGATCCATTCCCCTTTTCAGCCGGTGACTACTTGTGACTTGAAGTTTCTTTTATGGAAGACCATTTTTTGGTGGCTGTTATGTCCACTGGAAGAATTTCAGAGATTCAGGCATTATCTTCAAAACCTCCGTATTTGATTTTTCATAAGGACAGGGTGTAGCTAAGAACCAACCCATCCTTTCTTCCAAATGTAGTATCTGAAACTAACATTAATCAAACTATTGATTTACTCTTCTTCACTATTTTTTCTAACAAGGGAGAATATTGTTGACACTTACTAAATGTTCACAGCCAGTTGTGTTTTTATCTCAGCAGAACTAAAGACTTTAGGAAGTCGGGGCAGTTATTTGTTTCCTTTTCAGGTCAATTCATGGGTAAACTAGTTTTAAAGGTCACTTTATCTAAGTAGTTAAGGGAATGTATAAGCATTAGCTACAATAAGAAAAACCTCCAATAATCAGCTCCAGTGAGCGTGCATTCTTTAAGGGCAATAGCCACGTCTGCTGTTTTCCAATCAAAGGCTTCCATGGATGAAATATGTGCAGCAGTAACCTGGGCTACTCCATATACCTTTATCACTCATTACAAAGTGGATCTGGTCTCCAGGGGAAGAACGTCATTCGGTTCTGTGGTGCTCAGGAATATCCTTCCATAAGGCCTCCCAACATACAAGGTAGCTATGGACTCTATCCCATACGTCAAGGATAAATGAAGATTGACAACATCAGATAAAGAAGTTATATACTTCCATAACATTCCATCTGTGTTGTCAGTCTTCATTTATCCTTGACACCCTCCCCTCCTTCCCCCTACTTCAGACTCCTTGGAGGAATGGACTCTAGTCCTGGTTATCTGTTATTTTACGTATGACTTTGGACAAAGCCTCTTCAATTGTTTTGGGTCTACTTTTTCTTGTCTTCCTTTATAGCTGCAAACTCGATCTGAGGTAATCCAGAGAGAGGCATTCTGGGTAGGGAATTAGCTCTATAATTTTTGGTTCTCACGAGCTGTTATAATGGCTGATCTGGTTCGGAGAGTTGGAGCCGAGACCCATATCTCAAGGATAAATGAAGAGCGACAACACAGATGAAATGTTATAGTAAGTACATAACTTTTTTATTGCCTTTCCATAATGTGGATACCTAGAGAATCTTGGAGAACATATAGCAGTGGCTCTGTTTAAAGTGGGTGGAGAATAAACCAGCTTCAACAGGTCAGGGGGCAACATGGTGTGGGAATACATATGGAATTCTGGCTTTCCTGGTACACAACAGAAAAAGGTAGAGGACCATATCTCTCGACTGTCCCTGATTTTACATTATATTTTTGATGTCCCTTGAAAAATGTTTGATTTTCTGGTAAATATCTGAGTATTACAGTCAGTCAATAAAGACAGACATTATATTTTCCTACTTATTGCTCAGGAAAAAACACGCTGATGGAAGAACACCTGCTGTGATAATTTTCTTAGGAGAAAAAGGGTAATATTTAAAAATTGTGCCCGATCTTGTTTTCCCCATATTATTGTTGGCTTTATCCAGAGTGATTGAATATTGAGAGGTATATGAGGACATCTGCATACTAGTATTCTATTATCAGTACTTAACAACGAAGATATGAATGATCTGGGTGCATTTATGCTTGGTGCAGAATCTGTAGTGTCTTTAGATATCATCTGCAGGTGGGTGGGTCCTGTTAGTATCCTAATCCAGTTAAAGCTCTGAGTATTTCATCACGTCATTTGACAAGTTTCAACATAAACAATTGACAAGCATGAACCTAGACAACCTCTGTGGATAGAGCTGTTATGTAATGATAGCTTAGTTTCGTTGTTTCTACTTTGTAAAATTTGTTGCATGTAAGACAAACAGACAGAGAGGGATCTCTTTTGGAAGCTGATGAGTATGTAGTGCAACAGGAAGGAACATTTTCTAGACAGATATATCTTGTAATGTACTAACTCTTATCCATTAAACATCACACTTGTACTGGCTTTCAATGTAGAATCAGCAGGATCTTGACATTGAAGTTAATGTTGTCAGTCATGAAAATCATAAGAGAACATGAGAAAGGCTTCTATGCTGAAATGAGAGCAGAATGAGAAGTTAAGTGAAACCAGATAAATATCCACAAAATAGTATATATGTGAAATGATTTCAGTGCTGTATGGTGGCACACACGCACACACACACACACACACACACACACACACACACACACACACACACACACACACACACGTGCGCGCGCGCACACACTCACATGTACAGTCACACACATGCGCATGCAGATGTACATACATACACATACACTCACACATGCACATGCAAACACACACACACACACACACTATATATATACCACTGTATTTATACAACTTGTTTTTCTGTCAGGGATGGAACAGTGCAATACATGTAATTTCCTTAACAGACATAATTATAAAAAGTAATGTATTTTTTCAGATTAAAAATGCAGTAACCTCATACTAATAGCATGTGCACATAAAACATTATGGATGAGGCTTACAGTATCAGCAGAGAGAGCATGCCATGTGCTGTGGGCTATACTATGTGATGGAGTTCTAGCCTTGCAATGGATTAGACTGAAAGGAGGTTAGCAGGTGAGGTCAGGTCCCACATAATGCTGGTTACTAACGAAGGAGTGCAATGTTACAGGATCTTGAATTGTAAATATGGTTTGTTACACTGGTGTCTAGGTATCCCTCTCCCCAAATCCTCCTCTAATGACAAAGGAGGTCTGTGTTCCTCACATGGTATTAAGCTAGGTGTATGCTGCACACATCCCAGGTGCAGTCATATTACTGCATGGAATTTTCTACTCGCTTCATCTTTACTGAACCCCAAAGCTGAGGTCCTGCAGGAGACAAAAGTGCAGTACATCTTGGCCACAGTATAGCACTCCATGTTTTCATTCTGGATGGCACTAATGAAGAATAAACATGAAACAACTACATTTATACTGTAATGCATTGTCAGCCCATGGTGGCCGTGATTCACTTTAATAAATAAGGTGCACATTTGTTTTGGTATAAGTACAGTACACACCCACAGCTCTGATCTTTGAATACAGTGATATGACAAAGTGCCGGTTGCACTAGTTGTTTATTTACCACTCTCTCTAGATATCAGCTCACCACAATGTACTTCCTTTTACCAGCAAACACACCACGTATTTAAATGGCACATGGTCAGAAAGTTGACTGAGCAGCAATGAGACACAAACCTCAAATGATATATGCCCACTGCCTGCCTGGCCAGCTCATTGTTCAGGTCCAAAGTCCAGTGCCAATAGTGTGCATGTCACTCTATGAGAGTGTAGATGTCTGTACCTTTGGTCGTAATGGTTCATGTGCTGTGAGAGATTTACAGCTCCAGAGACCTCAACTCTGCAAAGGGCATTCATAAAATGAATTTTGGATAAAGAAGGGCAGAAAAATGCTGCAAAGTGTAACAGAGAAGACATATGAAAAGACTGAGAGAAAGAGAGAGGAACGACACTGTCTGCACTGTGGAAAGAAGAAGGGATAAAGGGGGGAGCAGCCATGACAAATGTAATGTAACTAAACCAAGTCCTTCAGGATGACACCTTTCAGAAGAAAAGCTGAACAAGGAAATGGTAGTCAGGATCAAAATATAAAGACAAACAGTTGGTTAAGGAGTGATGTCAGGAAGCATGTTGTTACGGAAAGGGCTACAGATTTTTTTAATTGTTTCATGAGGAAACTATGAAATCAAAAATTATTTTTCAGTTCAACCACTCAAGGAATAGATGTAAATGAACTCTAGTGGGACGTACAAAGAGTTGGATACATGTAAAATAGAAAAAAGTGCTTGTTATCCATTAGCTAGGATAATAGGCAGGGTAGGTAATTAAGGCAGTCCTGCTCAGATAATTGTTCTGTGTATCTGCTTTACTGTTTGTAAGGAATTAGGATCCATGCCATTTCTTTATTCTAGAAATAGCTGGAAGAATGCTACATTTTATGTAGGAAGCACAAACCTTCATTGTTTATTGCAGTGGTCACATCAGGTATGAGATCCATGCTATACAAGGGAACTGATAACTCATTCATTTATAAACATGTATTTATTGCCGAGACTATATCATGCATGGATGTGTGCTATACAAAGGTAATGGTAATGCATTTGTTTAAAAACATTTGTTATTTGTTGCAGGGATTATATCATACATGAATGTCTGCTACACAAATGAAATGGTAACACATTTACTTATGAATATTTATTTATTAAAAGGATAGTGTTGTACATGAATGTGTGAAACTCAAAGGAAATAGTAGCACATTTATTTATAAGTATTCATTGTTCATTATTTAAGACAAGGATCACATCATGCATGAGGTGCATTCTACAGTTAAAAAAAAGCTAAGGCATTTATTTACTACCATTTACAAAAAGGAGACAAAAGAAAAGAGATACTGCACTGAAGAAACAGAGAAATGTGCTTCCATTTATTGTTTGATACAGTGACTGAAAATACTTAAAGACAGCAATAAAGTATGCACAAAGGAATGCATTTTTTGTGCACTGGCGGTATCTCATCAATAGTGCTACATTGCAGAGAAAGTATTTAGCCTTTCATTGCTTCAAGAACCAGAGAAGATTAGAGAGAGAATAGAATGTAGAGAATGGATGAGATTTAGCTGTTATTTGTAATAGGCCTCAAATCCTGGGCATTGAGGAATGGCAATATGTTTACCAACCAGTGCTTCACTAACTTGATGTTGGGTCTATATCGCATTGTCGAATGCACTAAACGTCGAACACCTCTTTGTCGAGCCCTATTTGTCGAATCTTCATCTGTCAATCATTTCAAGAAACTTTTTCCCATGGTAAGTAACAAGTTGGCCAACCTACCAACTGCAACAAAAAAAAGCATTATTTCAAACCCACCTCCCCACCCCAACTAAATATACCAACTCTGAGATTATACTACAGCGGGGAAAAGGGCAAATTGGGAAAAAGTTTGCAGAATTGATCATTCGATGGATGAAGGCTTCAACTAATAGGGTTTGACGAAGAGGTGTTTGATGTTTTGTGCATTTGACAATGTGATAAAGACACCTAGATATTACATACACTAGGATGAAAAGAAAGAACTCTTGTAAGGCAAATAGACCTTGTATATAGCATCTTGCATGTTGAAGATTTTCTATACCACTAGAACAGAAAACATTTTGTTTGCATTTTTGATAGTTGAAGAGCTGGAAACTGCAATATGCAACAGTTACTTATTTTGGTTTTCATCCTGTCAGAACAGAAGTTTACAGCTGTATTTGCCTAGTGTATTGTGATGCCTTTAATAACGAAAACAGCTTCTCAAGTTAGTCTGTAATAAAAAATTAGGTATTTTTCTTTCATTTGTCTGGTGGGTTTATGTATACATTTGGATTGGTTTACACAGTGATGATAAATGACTTTTAAAATTACATAATCAAGGACATCCCATCGGTAAGAACTGTTTGTCTTCATGTAGGATATTTAGGAAGGAGTTAAACTGTACAGACTTTTAATGCAATCTGAATACTTTAAATTTCATGCCAGAGTAATGGGCTTCCTAGTTGTAGCGCAGAGGTATAAAGTGCATGGCAAGCATCACACACTAACACCTCCATGCCAACTTTCACCACATTCTCGGTCAGATATTGCAACACCTTGGTTTAGACACTTATTTTCAGATTATGAAAGTCTAAGCCTAGCTCCATGGAGTTGAGGGATGAAACCCTGAACATGACCAGATGACCTCTGATTACACCTCTGAACCTCTTAGAGCAAGAAATCTGGACAAAGCCTAAACTAAAGGGGGGACAAAGGCCCAAAAAATAGGGATAGATATTAAATATTGTTCTTATAAACTTAGAAGATGCTAGAACAACAGGATTTAAGTTAACATGCATTTTCTTGAACGATATAAAGTCTGAAACTCAAGTGTTTGTCATTTTCTAGTGACTTCAGTCCTCAAGTGATTTACCAGAAAACCACCCATTTTATGAGGAACAGATCAAAAATATGAGGCATAAATTTGGACATTCTGCAAAAATCTGGGCAGTTGAGAGGTATGTCTGAGAAGGACAGAGCAGCACAAGTACTGGATGAGCTTTGTGGGAAGGGTGAGAGTGCCTGGTTGATGCTGGCTTGTCCTTCTTGAGTGGGGGTTCCAGGCTACTGCAACCCACACACCTACAAGAGAGAGAGAGAGAGGTACACATTGTGCAACATTAGCGGCCAGGGACATGTATGGCTCTCCCAAGTCATGCTTACTGAACAACATTCATAGGACATGGACAGGAATGCACATGTCCAGAGGAAATGACATAGCAAGTCTTCATGTCATCCAGTTGTGAAGGGGCTAATTGCACATAAGGAAAATCTCCTGATAGCTGCCTGAATGAGAGCTGCACTATGAATGGCTGTCACCCTTGTTAGGTTAATGAATGAGTGAGTAAACACAGCCAATGGTAGGAGATACAGGGGACTATACAATCATATAAGAAAGCTTTAATAGTCTAAACTGGAAGACCACCTTTATCTGTCGTACAGAAAGTTGGAATGCACTGGTTTATGAGCAGGAAGTGTAAACCTAGCAGTGTTGTTGTATGCAGACCCCATTTCTGAAGCACTGATATAGATGCAATCATGGTACAATCTCATATGTTTCGCTGTAATTTACAGACAAATGTGGTGTCTTTCTTTATACAAACTTCTGCTCTGATAGTGCCAATAATTGTACATGCCACAGTGAATCTGTCTTCATTTGCTTTACAGTCTCTTCTGTATGCAAGATGTTGGGTAATAAATGGTCTGGCAATCATCTGTAAGTAATTAAATAAATTTATAAAATCAGCTGGTTGCCTTTATCATCAGCAACAGTTAGAACAGAGTGGTTCCTTTGTTTAATTCTACTTAAAATGTGTTGATGTTTATTTATTTGTATTTGTGTGGCTGGGTCAGTTTTAATGGTGATAGTATTGACTTTTATAATATTTAGCCAATAGAGTACATACTTCACAGATACATGCTAGAAAACACATACATACATTGACATGGATTTTATTACAATGTAGTAGAATTGGACAACATAACTCCATTCACCTTCCTAGAAACAATATCCAATCTCCTAATGGTTTTCATTAATTGTTTTATTAAATGTGTGGCTATTGTCACCCAGGCTTATCCTCTCAGGAATTGCATTCCAATGTCCAATAAACCTTTAGAAAACCAGTTCACATTTCTGCTTGTTCCATTCATAGTTCTTAATAACTTAACTAAGATACCTATTCCTTTGCTTATGCCTAGACATTACAAAACAAAATCATTTTGCATGCTTTTACAACCTTCAATGAGGTCCTCACCATTGTACCTATACGTTACTGAAAATAATCCCAAGTAACTTAGGCATCTCTCATAGTCTAATTGTTCCATCTCCTTAATGAAGTTGCAACATTTTTTCTGATTATTGTCTTAATCTTCCTTAAGTAGTGATGGAAAAATGGACCCTTGAAAATAATGCCAAGTTCTAGTTTTGGTTTACCCAAGCAGCAGTGATTCATTTTGTAGTTTCAGTCTTTCTTGGTTTAATATATCTCTGGTATATTTTATGACAGAAACTGAGTCTGGTAATATCTGTGCAGATACTTATATTATGGTATAAAACTTACATTTTTGGGAACATACGTTCCCAAAAATGTAAGTTTTATACCATAATATAAGTATCTGCACAGATATTACCAGACTCAGTTTCTGTATCTGATACACAATAGTACATAAATTAACTCTAGAAAATTTTATTTTGTCCTCTCTCTCTTCTTTAATAACCAATTTGCTCAACCTGACAGTCAGATTTAGATTGTATAAGCAACCTTGCAAATTTTTATGGTCTTTCAAATAAGAGACAGTTTTACCAGTTGTAAGATTGTCTCCATATAAGTAAAAAAAAAATCCCAGGGAATGCCAAGGTCTATCATGTATAAACCAAATAATTCTGGGTAAAGAATTGATGACTGAGGGCCCTCTTCTTCCCAAAATCTTTATCAGATTAATTAGTGAAAAAGTCTACTATTTGAAGTTAATTACTAAGTGTCCTCCCTTATATCTAATATCTTTCATTGACTATTCTTTATATTTGTTTATTATTTTTACTGTTTCTAAAAGTTAAAAAGGCTTTTTGTCTTCTTTCTTATCTTCAGTCAGTCGTTCTTTTTATTCCCATTGGTCTTTTTTAATGCCTGCCTTGAAAAGATAATCCATCTCATTTATTTTGGTTATGTATGCCACCATTGTTATGTATTTCCACTTCTTAAATATATATATTTTTTGTCCTTATCAGTGCCCTTGTGTCATTGCTCAGCTTAGTATACTATCAAAGCTCCATTTCTTACCAGGCAATGATTTCCTTTTACGTTTGATAACTAGAATGTTAAATTGTATAGTGTTCCACATGCCATGTACATTTTTATTTTTAAAAGCAAAATTTTGCAGTACATTATTCAAATGCTTCCTGACTTTCTTATAATCATTTTAAACATCTATATCTTATTGCCTTAAAATTTACAGACAATAGCCAAAATAAAATATCAGTTCCTCCTTTTGCAACCACATAACCATATTATTGGAGAAAATCTATAGTCATCATGCTCTAAAAATATGCAGCAGGTTTTGTTCTCTTGTTGGTCCTTTGATAATTTATCTGAAGTTATTTTCTTTTACTTTAAAGAACCATATTGGTCAGTTTTACCCTAATTTGCATGAGAAAGGATTAAGTCATAAGTCACCCAATAAGACGTGTGTGTGAATTAAATGAATAACTAAAATTTAAGAATTGTTTTCATTCATGCTTCTTTACGCCCAATGGTCTATAAATTCCTACGGTGGGAAGAAATGTCCCTGCACACACAGTCTTGTACTTTCTGGCTAATAAACTTCATGAGTTGTGATACCACCTTTAATCAGCACTAACATCACCAGTGGCGACTGGTGATTTCAAATTAAAGGGGGGCTGCAGGAGACAGCTGAACAGGTGGGGCCAATGGGAGGGGGTGTGGTCAACTAAAAGGAGGTGGAGCTATGCTCAAAACCACAACAACTGGAACTTTAATTAAATACGCTGCCCTGGGTGCCATACCGTCATTACAAGAGTCCAATCAAGTCAAAATGAAGTGTAGAAGAAAAAAATATTTCAATGCATTGGCTACATGACAACTTACTTAATATCTAGATGGAAACACAAAGGTTATGAGGCATGAAAAAATAAATTACTTTTTAAATACATTACGGGAATTCCAGTCAAAAGCAGTTCTAATTATAATTTATATTCAGCTTTATAAAATTGCCATGTAACATGCTGAACATAGCAATCTCTGTGATACCCCACTTGTAAAAATTTTTCTTTTCCAAAAAAGACCTGCTGCCTGACAACAGCTATCTACTTGTTTCATGGGGAAGACATGGTCAAAGTAAAAAATGAACAGCAAACAAGAAACAAGCTCAAGATAAATTTCTTAAAGGATTACTGCACACGTTATGGACCACACATGATAGATTGGCATTCTGTTTAGTTTCGGGGTGAAGCCTGCAAAGATGACAAGTCTCCAACAAATGTAATGAGCATCTGAAAATACTGTAATCCTGTCCTTTATTACAAATACTGTCATATGCATTTCAATACCTAAGGCTTATATGTTATCTAGTTAGGTAAATATTCTTTGCATGGCAACAACAAAAAGGCTTTCAATGTTGGTAATTCTTTAACAGTATGCTTATTAAAGCTTACTTGCATCTTACAATCTCCGACAAGCTTACCCGATGGTCATTAAAGCATTACTACCTAAACACAGAGCAACAGGGCATTGCAACAGCATGCATTTTCTGAATAATAAGAAGCATAAATCAACAGTATAAAAATATGACAGAAAACCAGAACATTCTGCAAAATCAAGGACAGATGAAAAGCCATGGTCGTACTTGTGGTCTGCCTTGGATGGGGGAATATGCTGCACACTTACACTGCATAACTGCTCCTTGCCTTGCTTGGACACATCCAAAGACACTACAGTGGGGAATGGGGTGCAACAAGTATGTCACAATTTGAAATGTCTGTGGCTGACGGTGATGGCTCTTACCTTTCAATCTCAGAGCAAGAAATCTGGACAAAGCCATACATAGACGTGGGACGCAGGCCCAAAAATAAGAACAATTTTTGAATATTGCTCTTATAAAGTAAGAAAGATAATAGACTAGTAGTAGGTCTTGCATTAGTATGAATTTTCTGAAGGGTATGAAATCTGAAACTCAAATGTCTGCCATTATTTTCTAACTTCAATCTTTAATGATTTGCCACCAATTTGCCCGAAAAACACAATTTTATGAAAAATGGACAAAAATGTGATGCAAAAATATAAAATTGCCACACAATACAGCTGGGAACCTGTCAAAGAAGGGACACCTTTTTAATATTATTACTGTTAACTTGAGCAGCTGACAAAATAAGAGCATTTACATGCATTTCTGAAATAAAAGTAATCTATAACTCTGATCATTACAGTTATTTATAATTGCAAACCCTCCACGTTTTTTTTCCAAAATTGCCATTTTTCAGAGGGATTATTAGGGGGAGAGCAACATTTTGAGCCAATAAAGTGATTCATTTGCATGTACCTCTCAACCTCTTAATACAGGAAATCTGAACAAGGCCAAATATATTGGGGGAACATACAAACAGTACTAAAAATTGCTCTTGTATAAACGCAAGACTGTTTATAGAATAATAGGTCTTGCTTTAGCATGCATTTTTCTGAAGGTTATGACATCTGAAACTCAATGTCTGTCATTATTTAGTGATTTCATTCCTAAATGATTTGCCAGAAGAGCACAAATTTTATGAGGAACAAACCAAAAATAAGAAGCAAAGATCTGGACAGTTGAGAGGTATAGTTCAGCTGGGGCTGTCTTTGAGTTTGCTGCCCTTCCCCCTCACAAAATCATGGTCGAATGGAGCCTCCCCCTTGCAGCCATTCCAATGTCCAATTCCTTGGTTATTTCGCCCCATTTACCATAAACACTGTAATGTGCCTACTGCTTTATTTCTGCGATGATTTGGATTTCACTTGAAAGTTTTATTTTGCAATTTACAGCACAAACACTAATAGATATCTTTGAACAAAGCAATGCTGTCTCACAATGAAAGTAGACTTAGCATTAAAACTTCTCTGCCCTTGAAACTCACATTCATTGAAACAGCATTGAAACCCACATTCAAAGAAAATGCATTTTGCCAGTGGCAGATAAAGATTAACTTCGGGCTGTTTTCAAATCATAGGCCCCTTGAACATGAAACATACATGTGCTCTTTGATGCACCTTCCTGATTGTATTAAATTGTATTCCTTGTACAATACAATACAGTTGTTAGAGGGCATTTTAAATTTATTGTTTTGAACATTTTTCCAGTAAACAATGAAAGAAAATGCATGCACCAATAATGACAAAACTGCCCAATTCAGAACATTTCCATCATAAAAGTCTACTCACACGTGTACAGTCCACCAGTATCAGTAAATATGTACAATCTCTGAAGAAGTAAAAGTCATCTAAATTCCACATTAAATAAATCTGTAACTAATGAAGAGGTTGCTCCTAGCAAACAACTTTATATGTCATTGTTTCATCTACAAATAAAGTGCCTGTTGCCCTTGAGGAATAAATTGCCTATGTTGCATTAAAAAAAATGATAAGCTAGTAATATTGCAATAGGGAATGGATGGCAAACTGATAACAGGTTCATAGTTACTAGGTATCTTCACCAAAAAGGACTGCAGCATCCACCCCCTTTACAACACAGTACAGTATGAGCAATTGCATCTACCTACTGTGGGAGTAGAACACACAGCATTCTTCATCAAAAGCAAGTACACTACCTGTTGTGCTATTAACAATGCAAGCTGACGCAGAATAAGCAGCACTAAACTTTTGTTCCCCTGCAGCTCTCAGCTCCTTGTAAAATCTACTTGACACTCAGCTGTATCTGAACTTTGTAGCACAAGAAATCTGGAAAAAGCCAAAATGTATTTGGGGGGGGGGCAAAAGCCCAAAAACCAGGGACACATTTTAAACATTGCTTGTATAATGTTGGAAAGTTGCTAGAATAAAATGCTGTGTTACCACCATACATTTTACTGCCAAGTCCCAGGACCCTGTGCAAAACAGTCAGAGCAACATACCACTATGCCAAATCAGCTGTTTTGTGAAAGAGAGGAAGACAAACTTAAATGGCTACCATTTAGTGAATTCAGTTCTCACCATAGCTGTCAACCTCTTAGCACAAAACACCTGAATAAAGCCAATAATGGGAGAATACAGCCCCCAAACATATTCAGTGAATTCAGTTCTCACCATAGCTCTCAACCTTAGCACAAAAAAACTGGATGAAGCCAATAATGGGGGGATACAGTCCCAAAAATAGGGACAAATTTCAAATACCCATGTTATAAACTTAGAAAATTGCTAGAATAGAAGGTTTTGTATTACCATGTACTTTCCGAAAAATATGAAGTCTGAAATTAAATGCCTGTTATTTTTATTTATTTAACATTTGTTAACCAGGAAAGTCTGACTTGGAACTAAAGCCAATTTTCAACAGAGGTCTAGGGAGAAACACTGCAGACACATGTCTTTGTAAGATAGGAGGACATGCAGACTCCACACACAAGGCACCCAAGCCAAGAATCAAACCAGAGAACCTGTAGCTGTCAGCCAACAATGCTACCAGTGCACCACTGCACTACTGACTGTGCAAGGAAAAATAAACCTACATAAACCATAGCTTTTATGAGGAACAAAACAAATATGAGATGGGAGGAAATGCAGACTCTACACAGAAGGCACCCCAGCCAAGAATCAATCCAGAGAACCTGTAGCTGTCAGGCAAAGGCAACAATGCTACCAGTGCACCACTGCACTACTGACTGTGCAAGGAAAAACAAACATACAGAAACCACAGATTTTGTGAGGAACAGAACAAATATGAGGCAAAAATCTGCAAACTTTTTTTTTACAAATGGTGGTGGGTAGGGAATTCAGGCCCTTGCCACTTGCATCCAAGGTACAGGGTTCAAGCCTGAGGTAATCTTTACCCACCACCATGTGTTCTCTTTCTCTCTAGCCACCAGTATATCGCAACTGGGGCATTTTACACACACACACACACACACACACACACACACACACACACACACACACACACACACACACACACACACACTTTCCCCACAAGAGTAACTGCATTTTTTTAAGCCAACCCATGTATCTGTCTCTGAATTATAGAAAGAAATGTTTGATGGCTGTTTCTTTTTTTTTGGGGGGGGGGGTTATATAACATATAGGAGTACCTTTTTCTTAAATATTGTAAAAGCCCAGTCTTTACAAATGAAAGACAAGGAACATCACCCTTTAAACAAATCACAGTTCAGTTTACAAAAATACAGTCCACACTTTCAGAATTAGATGTCAGTTGAAGGATATGTTTCTGCATATGTGTGTACATGTAGAATATGTGGGGGGTCTGCTGTGTGATAAAATATCTTACTATGTTTAGAGAACAGGTTTTGTGATGAGTAGTGAAGTTATAGATACAACAATCTTGTTCTTTAATCTTGTAGCGCAACTGCGCAAGATATTTCATTTATTACTGACTCCTACATATTCCATTTATCCATTTTATCTGTATGTTTTAATCTGGATTAGTGTTTTCCATTTGTTTTCTTGGGGTGTGGTAATTGCATAAATTCTCTGATGAATGTGGCTTTAAGTATGGATTTTATGTAGATGATTTTCTACTCTAGTTCTGAGATTACCTTTAGTCTGTTTTAACAGCGTCAGGTAATTTTATTGTATTATTTTAGCAGTAGGATGGTTATGTTCAGATGTAATAGTTCTACAGTTGTTTGTTTTATTTACTTTATTGAAACTTTGAGTAGATTTTTGAATCTGGGTTCAAGTGTTCAGTAATGCTGTTTCTAATTGAGTTAGCTGTATTTGGATTTGCTTTAATTTTTTGATTTTAATGTTTTCATTTTACTTGTGATGAATTTCTGATGTTTATTCACTTTCTTTAATAACAATCTTGATGACAGTCAACTTATGGCGAACTAGCTAGTGATTCATGTTGTAAACTCACTGATGTTTATGAAACACTCCCCCGCTCACTACATCAAGGATACATTCAAGTTCTTACCAATTGGCATAATGGTTAAAATGTTTGTCTTACAGACACAAGGTGCTGGTTTTGATTCTCACATGGGTTAATTGGCTAGCTGAAAATGGCCTACAGGGACAGTTAGCCTAGTACTAATCTGTGAACCTATTCAGGTGTCCAGGGAAGTAAATAGTGTGGGAATAAATAGCCAGGGAATTGTTATGGCTAGGGTTGTATAGGCCCTAGGGCCGATAGCCTAGTACCAACCAACCTATGAGACCAACCATTTAATCAACTGCACTTTCTGATGTGTGGAAAATTGTTTGAATAAAGTATTTATGAAGGGGAACAAGCCCTGTTGCTGTCCCTTCTGTCTGCGGGAAGGCATGCCCTCCCAAAATCTACTACTTATTTGTATAAGCTCTGAGTTTATACAATCGCAGAGAAAAAGAATCTGCACATAGGACTCTTCCCCACTATTTATGATGAAACGATCTTTCTTCATACATAGTAAACATTCATACCATTAGATGAAATTTTTGTCACACCCCATTATCGGTGCCAATTGTTGAGCTATATATGAAGCATGTGACAGACTGGTATTACTTGCGTATAATATCTTGTACTGTAATGGTAGAGAACAAACTTTATAGAGAGTGTTGAAGCCATGACTTGCAAAATATGTTTCCTGCCCCATACTATAAGAAGATAATTATATATATAAAATACCAGAAACCCATATCTAACTTACTTTTCAATGAGGATGTAATTTTATTTTATTTTTTACATACTTTCTTTCTTGTAAGAACTTAATGTATATGCCTAGAAAAGCAGCAAGGTTGTAGTAATTTTTTTTCTCATATTTTTCTATTTTTTTTTCAGAAAAATATAACTGTATAAAAAGTTGCACTTATTTTATAGATCATTGGTTACAGTATCCTGAAATCACATTTTTTATTAAAGTATTCAGATTACGCTGCAAAGCATTATGGGGATACAATGACTTTTTATGTGCCTTTTGTTTTTTATGGAAAACTAGAGAGTTGCATGCTGAAGATGTTCTGTACTCACAGTGTTGCTAAACCTGAAAGATAATATTTTTCTGTGTGTGGTTTTTGTCAAATCTCTTGTATATAAACACATAAAAAGCATCTGTTCTATAAGCATACAATCATTTCTTGTGCTGAATGATATAATGTGTACAGTTCGCGTGTTTCTGCTTTAGTTTTTATTCTTCTTCTTCTAATATGGTGATTAGTATTGCAGTAATTGAGAACACTATGAGGAGAACCATGGCTGTAATTTAAACTGTTGAAGTAAGTTCTTGAAGCTGAGTATGCCAATAGAGTACTGATAAATTTTGTAGAAGAGTGGTGATAGTCAAAATAATTTGTACTCTAGCTTAAATATTTTAAAACTACAGATAGCTGGCATGCTCATATCGTGAGTAACAGCATTTATTTAAAGTAATGGCAAACAGTTCATTTAACAAGCCTTCATAATTAAAATGGAGAAATGGAATCCATTTTATACATGTTATTGTTTTTGATTGGATCGATTTTCAGTGTCAAAACCCATAATATTGACTACAAAGCAATGAGTCTCACATGCACATCACCAAAAAGTAATACCACCAAAATAAACTGAATCTTGAAACTCACTATCATCCTGGCCAGAAATGTTATATTTTTTTTCTATTTATTATTTGTTGACTGGGTTAGTCCCACTAGACTAGTAGCCTCTTGTCAGGGAAGACCCAGGTAGTATTTATACTAGCAGGGGAACTTTAGCCAGGACATCAGAGAACTTCCACTCCTCTTTTCAATGGGGGCCATGAGTTCTTTTACTTCCAGCTTTGCTACCACCATCTCAAGCAGATGAGGCTAGCATTTAATGTCTTACCTGAAGGAAAACAAGTGCTGACATGAGTGCTGCTAATTTAACGTAATTGGCATTTCTGTCTTGACACCAGCAGTTACTCATGTAATCAACATTAACGTCAAATGGAATATTTATGTGTACATTTTTTAAATAATTTTTAATGATCACAATCTATTTTGATATGTAAACTATTCATATTATTAATAAAGACTTTGGAATCTTCACTATAGGCTGGCAACAATTTAATTACTTAACTGTACAAATGTATCTACATACTGTGACTATGTCTCTTTGAGACAACCTATTCATGACTCATGACACCATTGGTTGTATAAGTGATCTGTTTGTATTGTTATAGGAGTCGTATGTATAAACACACACACACACACACACACACACACACACACACAGGATGTGTATATATATATATATATATATATATATATATATATATATATATATATATATATATATATACATCCTATGTATAAGTATAAAGTCATCTAAAGTTGTATTTAATAGTTCACATAAATATAATTTTTCAATGAATAGTTGTAACTGTTGTATTAATATGAAAATTTGTTATGATTATATAACGTTGTTATACCTTCCCATTTTCAGCAGGTTTTGTATTAATTAAATTTTTTCTGTCATATAAATCTTATGCTGCACGTGAATGTGCATTTTACTACCAGAACCAGTATCAACATTGTGCACATGGCGTCAGGGTGTCACATCAACATGTTCTCACTGCCAGGTGGCTAGCGACATTCCTTAAAATAATTTCAACAGCCTTTAAAGTGAATTCAGAGAATTATTCTTGCGGAGGTATAAAAACAGATGAATATCCAATTCTTTGTGCATAACGTTTCTGACCTTTAAGGAAGATTGTTAAATTCAACTTCGAAATACATTTATGTGCACTACTTATCATATTGTTCAAATGCCCAGAATTCATTAGTGCAAATGCTAGTGTTTTATTTAATGCTTCTTACTGACATTGTGTTAAATCATAGTTAGATTAATAAAATACTAGCATACTGACAACTAATAGAGTAGTAATTGCATTTTTTGGAAATTTCTACAGCACCCATTTCACTTTCTTCCTTTCTGTTTAGTGCCTCGTCTAGTCATTCATTGTTTAATATTCCTGATACCTGGCATGTAGTATGGATTGAAGTCTTATCTTTAGCTGCGCTGATCCTACCACATAGTCTGCCTGTATGTCATTTTTGGTGAAACACTGGCTTCCTCTTAATGTGCTTTATTAGAAAGCCTTCTGCTGTTACTCTTCCCATATTTCCTTGCAGTTTTCACATTCTCTTATTGGCTGGACAGCTTCTCATTTTGACTGGATCTTAGTTCAGCCATATGAGCACAAGACCCAGCATTAGTACAAGCAACCTTCCTCTTCTTTGTTATCACAACTTCTAGAGTAAATGGCACTACCACCCAAGTTCAATTGTTTTCCCATGTTCCTTTAGACCAATCACAAATTAAACCACTTTTAAATTCATGACAGTTGCCCGTGAACTTCTTACTTTAATTGCTTTCACCTGTCATATCAGATTGTTTTACTGCCACTTAAAAACCCTTTTGGAATTGTTCATAACTCACATGGTTTACAGGTTTCTTTACAGCTCTTTCACATTTTTAGATAAACTCTCTCTTTACGCTCCATCTCAATAATG